>NW_027495585.1:0-222568 GCF_021521415.1 Bidens hawaiensis | reverse complement strand
GACTGTAACTCCTCGTTAAAAAAAGAAGCATTCATGAGCAAATTTTCTTCTGATAAAACCACAACATCAAGAACCTAAAGACCTAAATTGCCATCATCGTACTCATAATCTACAAGGTCATCTTCATTACGCTCAACAAACTCACAGAAGACATGTCGACACGCTTAACAAAGTCAGGAATATCATCATTATCATAAAAAATACAATAAACAAACGCAGATATAGTTTGACTGTAAGATCGAAGCGGACTAGGAAAAGGAATCTTAACTGGTTCCTTGTGATAAGAAGAGGAACCCGCTCCACGACTACCTGCTTGATCTCACCACCAATAAAAGGAAATGTGTAGTTATTGGGAAAACTATTAGTTTCCTTTTTAAGCGAACATGTTTTTTTTTAGAACTGCATATGTGCATTATTATTTTGTGTTTTGCGACCTCTCCTCTAAAAGGCATGATACCATTTAGGTAAGCTCTACAATTTTGTGGTGACTGCAGACTTCGAACCACAAACTCCCGAAGCAGACTAGAATATTACCAAATCAATCATGTTAGTGTTGGTAAGGGGATATGATAATCAGGAAATATATTTAAACTTTACTTCTTATTTTTTAATATTATTTTTATAATTTTCGTTGACACAAAATAATAATGTCATACGCTCAAACAAGCTATATACTAAAGTAGATATCCAGTAACCATAATAATATAGTGTCAACTTGTTTTTCAACTTGTTTGTTTACCAACTTGTTTATTTATTTTAGAATTTTTATTTTTTTATTGTATGAAAGTTAATAATATACTTATGGTTTGATGATAAATTGTTTCACAAATAAATGAGATATTATAACCCGGTTTAAAAGCTATATGGTTTGATGAGACCCAAGACCCGTTTATTTTTTTTACTATTAAATTGGTTTTTTTTAATTATAAATAATATTCATGAAAGTTAATAATATACTTATGGTTTGATGAGACCCAAGACCCATTAATTTTTTACTATAAAATTGGTTTTTTTAATTTAAATAATATATATATTTTTTAAAATAAAAAAGATATTAATTTTTAGTATATCCTATTTTATAGGATTTTTACATCAATAATTTGATGAGAATAATTTTTTATTTAATGAGATGTTATAACCCGTTTAAGGAATACCTGGGTTTGATAAGACCCATACCCATGAATTCGGGTCCAATGCATGAGAAGCCTCCATTTAAAAATCAAGCAAATCTGATGACTCCAAAAAAAGGGGGAGCGACCACATCGCGACACGTAGGATTTTTATGTTTTCGTTTATATATATTATAGATAGAAGTGAGGGACCTCTTAAATTTTAAGCGGTACCACTTTTGTTGCATTTTGTACAAGTAGCAATGCATATAATTTTAAGAATGTAGGGGTAAATAGTATTTGTCTATTCAAAAGTAATATACAACAATGGTCATTCAACTTCAATAAAGTTTTGGTAATATATTAAGTAGTTACACATTTCCTACCTAATTATTAACCAACTACCCCCACAACATTTTAACGGCCGTAACTTTTTCACACGTTAATATTTTTTTTCTAAAAAATTACACCATAAAAACGAGCATTTTATTATCTTTAATTTGAGTATGATATTGCTATAATTTATTAAAATTTAAAAAACTAACATTTTACATGATTACCAGTTATTACCAGCAATGGGTCGGACATGTTCGAATTGTGTTGGAACGGGTTAGGGTTGGAACATGTTAATACAAAAAGGGTTAATTTATTTCATGTTGGGATGAGTTTAGATCGAAAGAGTTCTTGTCAAAACGGGCTAACACATTTTCGGTTCGGAACATGTCCGTAAAAGAGGATTGGGTTAAAAGTAGTTTATTTGAAATTATTGTACATTTCATCTTCGCTTCATGCTTGTTGCCACCTGTGATGCGCGTTCAAGCATCAGTTACCTGGATGACATTGTTTATACATACAGGGTTGCTCGCGTATAGGCATTTTGTGGCGAGTTTACTTGCACCGGCTATATGCCCGATGCCACATTAAATGCATACCACCGTCGGTTACGCACGTACCGTTGCTAGGTTTCAAACGTACTAACATCGGTTGCGTTTGTGCGTACACCGCTGCATCGCTGCGGGCAACTGGCTAGTTCATAATTGTTCACAAGAAAAAAAAAATAAAAGTTCAGCAAATACACTTATAAATTTTTCTTTATACAAAATCACCTACAAATAGTTAAATGCCATGCCATAATGCTTAGCATTTTAGTACCCTTCTTAGAAAGAATCGGGATCGTGCACGTCCAAGTAAAAAAGAGTTCAACGTTCGGTTTGTTGGAGAAACATGTCCAACATACCTTTAAATTTCACTAGATGTCATATCTATGAATAGTTTTTGTATGGCTTTAAATAATTTTAGCATGCGAGAGACATTATGCCTTTATATGGCGTAAGATTATATAGTCAACATTAGTCTACACATTTGAGAGTTACCTTTGAGATTTATATTCTTTGAATTGATATGGAACGTGATTTCAAGAGTTTGTACTTCGTACCATAGTCCAAAACACGGTAACAAAAGTTAAAAATCTATTTTAAGCACTTTAAACTTCTTTCTAAACTCGTTTATCACCACCCATTGAGTTTTATCCACAATAATCATTCAGAGTTATCATATAAAAGTATGCGGCATGAAGCTATTCTTAGATTTTATTAAACATCAAATATAATTGTCATTTAATACGATATATTTAAATGAATATTATCTTGTTGCCAATAACTTATTTATTGATGGCTCTAACTCAACGTGTTTACAAACCGGTCTAGTTAACCAGCTAATGAGCAAGCCAACAAACGATCTTACCTTTGCTTGAACGAGTTTGAGCTTCTTTTTAAACAATTTCATGAGTAAATAAAAACGCAGACCCCTACCAATACAATGACAAATCACACCCATGGGTTTCCATTTAAGCATAAAACACGCGGTATAAAAAAAGGTACAAAAGAAGAAGAAAAAGAAGGTACTATATACTAAAAAACAATATATTAAATTAAATATCAAAATAATTAAAAAAAAAAGGAGTGGGTTCTAAAATATATGTGTGCGGGTCCCACCCAACTCCAATCCACTCCTTCCATCCTTCATATAACTCCACACCTTTCTTCCTTTCCACTCTTTCACTTTCACTTTCACTTTCACACACTCTCACCATGACTCAAGACCACTGGCTCACCGTCGCCATGACGGACACCACCGCCGTAGCACAAATCCTTATCAACCTCCGAGCAGCAGCACCTCCGGCAAAGCCTCACAGACCGGAACCACCGCACAGCTGGACCGTTCGTCAACGCCGGTCCAGTTCCAAATCCGAACCGCCTAGGTCTAGTCCTACCACTCCGTTATCATGGACCGCCGCTACTTCCGGCAGCTGCTCTGCTGCAGTTGCTGATACCTCGAGATCTAAGGTTTGTTTGTTATTAATGGTTTTCCGGTGGTTATTAACTTATTATTATTATTATTATTATTATGAGTCATCATTTGCTTGTTGTGTTATTCGATGCGGTTAATCATTTTGACCAGCCTTATGACGACGGTTATTCCGTTTCGGAATGACCATTCTGCCCTTGAACAGTTTAATATGGACTTTTTGTCTCTACGTCTAAGCAAGTAAACAGCTTTTCTGTTGTAAGGGTGTTTAGGACATTTTCATGAACGCATAACATAATAGGTCGAAATGATATCCAACTACCTTGTAAATTGTAAGGGGTTGTTAGGGGTGTTTTGGTCATTTGGGTTATATGTTTGTAACGGTGGCGTGTTTTCGTGGCAAGTAAAGGTCTGTGTGTTGAGTTTGGTGCGTGTGTTGGCTAGTGATTGTCCTTTTAGTCATGCTTATTTTGTGATATTAATAAATTGGTATTCAAGTCTCAAATATTTATATATTATTATTATTGTTGTTGTACAATTAAATGCCAAGTAAAAATGTTAACTTGTTTAAAAATAAATAAGACAACGTGACATGTTTGCATGTGCTTAAACATATGAATGGGAATACTTTTATTCAAATTTAACTTTGTTTTGTGTGTAACTTGTCATTACATATATTGTACCCAACGTGTTATGTAACTTTCATTATTGAGTAGTTTTGTTATGATGCTTGCAGGCCACGCCACCTTGTGAAACCTCAACTAAGAGGTCAAGAAAGAAGAAAGTAAGTTATTAGTCATGTACCATTATTAACTATAAGTAAACTTAATAAATAATATCTAATTAACATAGTTTTATTCATTTACTGTTTCTAGACTTTGGTGGCACTTAAGATGGAAGAGGTTGTATTAATGGAGGAACAACATCATTTGAAAATGGTAGGTTACGTTAATATCACCGCGTTTATTAATTAAACACTGGCAGAAGCTGACTATAAACCTGAGACCTCTAATCAAACGTACTCGCTATTATTTGAATAATTTAACGCGCATTTTCGTTACTTTTTAATGTAGAAACTCGCTGCACTACAGGCTAAATATGCAAAACAGATAAACGAGAATGTGAGGCTAAAGAAGATTAAGGTAAAATAATTGTAACAATATCTCCATAGTTAACTCAAAACACTAATTTAAGTTTTATAAATGTACTTTTGTATTTCAGTTGGATGTACAAGTAGAGACACAAGGCGAGAGACCAAAGGCAACCACGAACAACCATTTTGAAATGGTTGATGAGCGTAATGACAGAATTTTCCTTCCTGATCTCAATGTTCCTTTCGGGGAGGATGCGATTGTGAGTTATTAAGAGCATAGAATAAACTCGTATATTCAAGAATAGGAAAATAATTTCTAACATCGGATTTTTAAGATAATTTAATGAAGGTAACTTGAGGATTATAGTTCTAAAATCTATATAACCCTTGTAGATGTAGTTGGACTCTTTCTTTTCTTTATTTGTACATTAATTAGTATCAGAATCAACTCAATGCTAATTTTTTTCAGTCTCAACGATTCCATCCATAGTGATTTAAGAATTTAAGAACTTACGTTAAAACAAAAAAAACAGCATTAATTCCATTCATTTTTGAGATATGACATTATTTGCTGTATGTGACTTCTATGACGGATGAAATTCATATCTTATATGTTCTATTACATTGGCCGGAGCTCATATCACATTCTTTTACATATTATGAGTTAGTTTTATTTTGATTATAATACAAACACAAATGATGCAGAATACACAATATTATATATGTATTGGTTTAGATTGATTTGCACCTTGTTCAGAACTTGAATATCCCAAAATCTGTATCCAATGTGACCTAAGAATAATTATGATCTGAGGTGAACGTTTAAACTGGGTTTTAACCTGAGCCAAAACTAATTAGGGAAGTGGTTAAATATTAATGTAAAACCAAAATTGTTTGAAATCAAACCAGCTTTGGGCTAAAAACTGATTTGTGTTTTAGATATCTTTGAAGCGAAATGGTTTGGGCCTAGAACCTGATTTATGCATCTCTAGTTTGTTTGAATTCATTCGTGCGATCATCTACGATCAATTTTTCATGTCTATAAGCTTACCCTTTATATTAGCATTAAACATATATAGGATGTTGAATTCCATATGCATAATAATGCACGCTTGTTAAGTAAGATGAACAACTAAAGTGTGTTCAATTTGAACATCTATTTGAACTTTTATTTTTCCTTATTTTCAATAATTAAGATGACATTCACCAACTCAAGAACCAATAACAAATACCTAAAATTTGTGAATATGAATTGAGTGGCAATTTCAGTGGAACGCCTTTTTCACAGTCGTATTCGAATTCGTATGTATCATTAATGTATCACCTAAGAAATCAATGGTTTTGCGTTTAGCTGTTGAGCTAAACTTTGCTCTCAAATCATGCTGCATTAGCCATCCAAACCAAAACTAAGCATTGCTTTCAAATTTTGCTACCATCCTAACGAATAACTAAAATAGCAACAAACAATTTTAACCTAAGAACCTGAATATTATTAATGAAACAGAAGTAAATAAACTTTAAAACCTAATCAAATAAACATAACGCGGGTCGCATCACGCATGACAAGCTTGATGGATTCATCCAAGGCAAGCCCTAGTTAGCTTCTGAACGGTGGCCCAATAACATTTTTTTAATTTTAAATGGAGGCCTTTCTTGGACCCAAATAAAAACTGGTCAGTGTACCAAAATTAAAAATTATAATTTATTACTCTAAGGTGGTAATTGTTAATGGGACCTGAAAGGCTGAAACACGAGACGAAAATTCAGTTTTGGTTTGACATACTTCAAACAAATAAGCGGTTAACTAAACATGTTGACCCGCTGTTATTTATAACTTGTTTAACACTTTAACCTATTTTATACAATCCACTAACCCATTAACATGTTTATAAATATGGGGGAAGATTAATGTACAACTAAAATTAACGTATTAAACATGAGATCTAAATAGATAAATTATATATACAGGTAGAGTAATTATGCAATTACATCACAGATTAATTATCATAGAGTAATTACATAATTACTCTACTTGTATATATAATTATTCTACTTGATTCTCACGTTTAGTACGTTAATTTTATTTGTATTTGATCCAAACCCTACAAATGTATTACTATTTGCTAACCAATTTGGCACCTTAAATTAGTTATACATGTTATGTTTGAGTTACACACATATGTTCATGTAAGGGTTGATATTTTTTATCTGAATAATATGTGTCGTTTTCAGGTTAAACTATTCAACCAATTAACCCAAATTCCAACATAAAACTTTTCAACCCAACATGATCGACACCCTATTATAATCTAATAATCTATTATAACTGGGACGTAGAGTCTGTCTCGTGTCATAAAATGATAATAGTGAAAAATAATTGTTATATATAACAACTGATAAGTTTGGTGTCGCTAAACTCTGATTGGGTCACTTAGTGACACCATGCTTGTCAATTGCATTTTGTTTGTTTTTTTTCCGGTTTTTTATTGTTTTTTTATGTTCTAGTTATAGTACTGTAACGAAATAACAGAAGCCGACCAAACGTCAATTTTGTGGGTTTTTGTTTGATCGAATTCCGCTAATGTAACAAACGTGATAGAAACGATTGTTTTTACCTAGACTCATTGCTTCAACGTCTGTGACCGACCAATGCTCGAGTTTTATCCGATTTTTAGCTCTGGTACTATAATGAAAACTGATCCAATGCCAATTTTATTTTTTAGTTCCATTATCCTAACGAAATTGACGGCACCGACCGAATTCACGTAGACTCACTGTCACAATGCCCAAATTGGGTCACTTAGCGACACCATACTTGTCAATTGCATTTTGTTTGTTTTTTTTCGGTTTTTTATTGTTTTTTTATGTTCTAGTTATAGTACTGTATCGAAATAATAGAAGCCGACCAAACGTCAATTTTGTGGGTTTTTGTTTGATCGAATTCCGCTAACGTAACAAACGTGATACAAACGATTGTTTTTGCCTAGACTCATCGCTTCAACGTCTGTGACCGACCAATGCTCGAGTTTTATCCGATTTTTAGCTCTAGTACTATAATGAAAACTGATCCAATGCCAATTTTATTTTTTTAGTTCCATTATCCTAACGAAATTGATGGCACCGACCGAATTCACGTAGACTCACTGTCTCAATGCCCGGAATCAACAACGCTCGGGTCTTCTCAACGTCTGGGTTTGACCAACCTACGCCACTCATTGGTGAACCTCAATTTTTATATTATTGTTGTTTTATTTTTATTTTTCCGTTACGATATCATAGCGCACGACACCAAAATCAAATTCGCGTCGAGTTATTATCTCAACGCCAGGGACCGTCAACATTTGGGTTTTACCAACCTATCTGGCGCAATGCGCCGGGTAGAAGCACAGTTATATACAAATAATAAATCTATCGGTTAGTATATTAATTGGTTGTATAATTATGTGGACTTTAGTGTTAAAGGGGTGCTTGGGATTCCTTATTTAATATATGAATGATTGTTTTTGGGATTTATGATTTATGTTTAAATTGGAAATAATTTAGGATTTAGGGTTTATGTGCAATTGGAATTAACTGATTATGGGTTTATTTTTATGGCTTAAATTTTCTTTAGGATTTTAAAAATTTAAGAACATGAAAATAGATTTAGTTAGGCCTCAGCTAGTTTTGTTAGAAAGAATGTTCTCAACTTGAAAATAGATTTAGACGGATTTGCGTAATCGAATGGCTGATGAATATTTGAACAATGCAATAATTTGTGTGGTCAAAATAGAAACGTTTGATAATGTAAAGAAGATGGTGTAATTACTCGATTTCAAGCTTTTTAAAAATCAAAGAGGAGAAATCCGCACATGCGTGGTTATATATATTTATTATCGTGTTTCAATTTTTGTTTCGTTTACATTTTATGAAATACGCCAAACAAATTATTTTGAACGTTACCCCTAAGATTGGTGCCTAGATCCGCTAATGCGACTAGAATCATCGTCAGAATGGTTGGTGGTGCTCAAACAGCGGTGGTTGCTTGGTGGCGGCGGCGGTGTTCAGGTTAAGTTTTTTGACAAACAATATGACTTTTCCAGTCAAAAGCGTTTTTTCGGCAATCTGCAAATAACGACATTAAGATTCTGTTAGTCACGGACTAGTGGGAACAAATCAACAAATATTAAAAAATGATAGTGTCAGCAACCAACTCGTTAGTTAGTACCAACACCGATCAAAATATGATAGTTGTGATTAGTAAAACCAATACACCTATAATATTTATTTACATTTATTACAATGATACATTTGCTTTTTTTTTTTTGAAGTACAGTACATAAGTAATTTCAGGATAGGCTTGCACGTCCATACCCCACTCTTACATGTCGGACCTAGGATCCGAACGATCTTTCGCGATTTTCTTGTAATTGAATAGTTGCATAATTCTAGCTTCATATTCTATCCAACTGTGTCGAGTTATACTATGACAAAAGTTAATTCAAATCAAAATTGTTTGTTTAAAACCAACCAACAAACATTCTTTTGGTAATTTCTTTTTATAAGTAACTAGTTTAGAAAATTACATATGAAACAAAGCAATTTTGTTACCCGATTCTATTAATTTTTGTTTTACTTTATTTTTTTAAAACCATTTAATACTCAAAAAGTAAATAGGTTGATCGTTTTTCAAACCTATAATTTGGTGAGTGAAGAAGATGAAGAGGGATGGAGCCATGGAGGTAAAGTTGATGGAGGGAATATTTTTATTAATTTAGTTTAATTTTTTGTAACAAAATGCCACATTTAAAAGACGCCACGTTAGCAATAAAATAACAGATTTAGGGTCCGGTTAATTCAAAAGTGACAAAAGAAAATAAGTTGAAAGATGAGAGTGATGACACGTAAACACTTCGTTTAACTGAAAGTGTTCTCGCCTACAAATAAAAGATGAGTTAATTTAAATTCATGGTAACTCTTAAAATGAATATAATGATTTTAAAAATAAATGTAAATGTTATGATGATTTAATAAAGCGTCTCTAGTATAAAGTGGATTACTTAAAGATTTAAAAAAAATGAAAGATTTTAAGTTTCTACATTAAAATGCAGTGTTAATTAATTTAAACCCACAACTAAATATGTGGTGTTTGGGATTTGCTTATTTTCACCAAAGTATAATTTATTTATTTTTTGAAAAGAAATAAAGTGTTCAGGATTGTTATTGATGTGAGAGGAAAAAGTTAATAAGCTATATTTTTATAATTTATTAACTTATTAAATAGTTATATGAAGTTAAAACAAGAAATTCCAAACACCCTGTATAATATATATGTGAGATGATATTAAGACAAGCAACGAATAATGATTGGTTGGTGAATTGCTTGACACACACTAAAACAGATCCAGGTTTTGTGGACCTACCCAACTATTTGGTCATTTTCTTTTGAATACAGTGTTTAAGGAGTGGGAGTGATCGAGGGTGAGATTGAGAGTAACCTTTGTTATTTACTGTTGAAGGTATGTAGCTTGGATGTGTATGCACTCATCCTATGGAATTTACTATTCTTACCAGTGACCTTATACTGCTCACATAATATCATCATTGACAAAATTCTTTTCAATTTCTATACAAACTAGCTTGTATCTGATTTTGTAATCGATTCAGATAGTTTTTATAGATTTAATTTCTGTTTGGTATGGGGTAATAGAATGGACGACGGAATGGAATAAACGTGGTAATGGAATGGAATGAGTTATTACCATTCCAATGAAATGTTTGGTTACCACATGGGAATGCAATGAACCATTACTTTGCATTTTTTGGTAGGTTGGAAAAAAGAAAAAATAAAATTGAGTGGTGGCGGTCGTACATTGGTGGGCGGTGATGATGGCGGGCGGTGGCAGGTGGTGGTGGGCAACGAGATAATGGTGGTTGGAGGTGGGTGGTGGCAGTGGGGTGGAGGTGGGGTGGATGGTGGCGGTAACAGTGGAGGTGGTGGTGGGCGGCGGGTGTGATGGTGGGGCGATAGTTGATGGATGCGGCGGGTGGTTGGCACTGATGGCGATGGTGGTGGTTGGTGGCAGTGGCGGTGGTGGTGGACAGCGGTGACGGTGGGTGGCTGGAGGTGCTGAGTGGCTGGCAGCCTGGCACTGATGGCGATGGTTGGTGGAGGTGGGTGGTGGCGGAGGGAGATGACGATGGTGGTGGTTGGTGGCGGGTGGCGGCGATGGTAGGTGGTGGTGGGTGTTGATGGTGGGTGGTGGTGAGAGGGTGGTAAAAGTGATGTAGGGTGAAGGAGGGAATGGAATGAAAAAAACATGGGGTATGGAGGGAATGAAACTATGGTATTTTAGAGGGAATGGAATGGACTAGGTAATGGGTTATTCCATTCCTTTGATCAACCAAACACATTTTTCTCCATTCCCTCACAATGGGTCATTTCATTTCATCCTCCATTTTTACATACCAAACGCTACCTTATAGATATTTAATTATAGTTCAATACATTTATTTAAAAAATAGAGATTGCATTTTAATTTTCGCTTATTGGACAGGATTTATCCCAGCTCAAGAAATTTTTACAGACAATACTAAATTTGAACGCATTTTCTTCCAACAATCTCATACTAACTGAAAGTAATCTCATTAGCTTTTTGATAATATGGAAAATACGTATGAGATTGCTTGAGGAAAATAAGTTCAAAGTTGAGACGGTTTGTAAACATTTATTAAGTATGGATTTTTTCTGGCTAATAGGTGAAAATTGAGATTATTAAAATCCAATAACCCAAGCTTTTATTCATTTTCATTATGAACTACACCGGTATTATGGTATAACTAGATCTATCCACCGAGCAGCTAAAAAAAATTACAAACAGTTTTAACTATTCGACTCTATCTGTGTCAAAAGAATGCTCCTCGATCCTTATAAAAAAGGTTTGCTTATAACACCGGTTTAACTAGTACATGTCACATGTATTCAGTGTAATTAAACAGAAACCTTATTATGCTAGATTATTTTGTGAACTGAAAGTTATAATTAAATCTAATGTTAGATCGATTTGGATGATGAATATACAGTGATACTATGTTTGTTCATCTCATTGCTCTCTCTGCAGTCTGAAACCTTTATCTGGGCTCACTATTTCAATCATAATTACACAAGAGTAAGGATTGCTGTTTGATAAAGTCTTATGACATTATTGATGTTTATTTCAAATTATAGGTTAAATACAAACTTATAGGGGTACTTTGTATCAACTATCAAGGATCGTGATCAAATCAATTTATTATGAAAGAACAAATCAAGTTTGGTCAATGTGTTAGTGTGATTTTCTTCACACAATTAGCTAGCATATAATTTGTATTAAATGTATCCCTAAATATTAGTTGTTGTATTGTATTTATATCTCTTATTGAAATTGAACAATTTGTGGTTTCATAATATATTCAAAACGTTAATATGTTATCACAACTCATATTTCCAACGAGAAAACTTTTGATCCTACTAGCCTGCAAACCACCGTCCACCACCCCTTAATTTCTTTTCCGACAACCTATATATTTCTTTTCCGGGCACTATGCTCCCATCATCTCTTCCGAAATCCCTTAAAAAACGCCTCTACCTAGCTACATCACCATTGCAATGGTTACTTCTTCAAACACAACTACTTCTCCGTCTATGTCAATTAGGTTTTGCAAAACTTATTACCCTATCACCGCCGCAATCATCATTTTTTCGGCAAACATCTTCAACTTCTACTTTTTCTTAAATACCATAATCATCCACTTTTATCCAAGATTGGACTTATCCTATTGTCGTTCATCTTGCGGAAGCATATAAAGGATTGTGATCAAATCAATTTATTATGAAAGAAACAAATCATGTTTGGTCAATATGTTGGAGTGATTGTCTCCACACAATTAGCTTGCATATAATTTGTATTAAATAGTATCCCTAGATATTAATTATTATATTGTATTTATATCTCTCGTTGTAATTGAACAATTTGTGATTTCATAATATATTCAAAGCGTTGATACTTAGTTTATCATATTATATGTAAAGTAATTATAAGTTATAACTAATTAACATGTGAAACCAACTCCTATAATCATTTTTACTAAAAACATGGGGCTGACAATTTCTAACAAGAGCCCGCGGTTAACACAACACGGAATGACACATAGCTAAACAAAATTGAATTTGAGTTTAACAGGTTTAACTTCTTATATAGGTTAACGTCTAACATGAATAATGTCACGTGCTCATCTATATTAGAAACGAGTTCACATGAGTGACAGGTTGTAAACATGCTGTAATCAAGTTGTAAAATTCACAAATTCTAATGTCAGATTATATATATTGTCTATAGATTTTTAAATGTTTAAATTAAAAAAAAAAGGTTGAAGAGATATACGATTCTACACACACGCACAATCCTACACACTCATAATTAATCAAAAATACAATTTTCCCTTCACAACAATATTAATATAATGGATGGAGAATGAATAATTGAATAGTGATCACTCTAATATGAGGTTTCATATTTATAGACTTATAGTTAACGTTTTCATTTATTTGAGGTATGAGAATATAGTCTTTTAAGTGGGCGTTAAAATAAACAAAATCACATAATTAACTTCCTTATATATAATGTAGATATACAAAAAGATATGGGGAATATTTCCACTGTGAATGCTCTTACTGTGATCATTATTAACTGAAGAGGTAGGTCCCAGCAGAGACCAGTTGGTCCCGCAAGACTCACCTTGAACAGGGACGTCTGCGCAAAGGCCATCTGCTCCCGCAGGACCCACCATGCTCATAGAATCTTACGCGCAGTACGTAAGCTGTACACGCAGGGAAAGCCTCCCAATGGTGAAGTACCCCGCCTGTTCCCGCAGTTGCGGATACAAGCCATCAGGGAAGGCTACCCGCAGACAGCAGGGCTACACGCACAAGACACTAGCTACTTCAGCAGTCACGTGAAGGAATGAGCAAGGCGGGAACAATCCCGCCCAAATGAGCCAGTCTGATTCTGAAAGATCTTTTGTACCATACCTACCAAGGTATGGATAGGACAGACGATCTAACCAGAACAGCCCATGAGCCAATCACAGGGTGACAGCTCACCGACAACAGTGCGAGGAGGAGCACCCTCTAGTACTGTTTCACTATTAGCCGCTGCCTACTCACCAACCCTTACTGTGGAGCATGCGCAGCCTACAGTTGGTGGAATAGTGTTACTGTTGGCCGTAACCTATTCACCAACCAGCATGGCCTGCGTACAATCCACAGTAAGTGGGACGTGCATAGTCTACAGTTGGTGGAATGGTGCAGCCGACTTTGTTACTGTCGGCCGTAACCTACCCACCAACCAGTATGGCCTGTGCGTAATCCACTGTTGGTTGAACAGGAATACTATTCAGTCGGCTGTACCTTCTAGAAAACCTACCTTCGGCTATAAATACTCCAACATCTTGGAATGGTAAGATCATCTGCTATCCAGTTATCTAGCAATCTCTTAATATACACTTATATTCAGAGCAACCTAGTCTGATTCTCACGCCGGAGGGTGGTCACAAGGAGGAACCCCCCCCCTTGTCAGTGACGAGCTTACGGTGTTTGTTTTGCAGGTCTCCTGAAGAACAGCCTTCTCAGCTAGACCTCATTCGTGGGAAACATTACTTAACCCCCAGATTATCTATAATCTGTACCGGGTCACTTAGTGTTTCTTCATTGGCGCCATCCGTGCATAAAAGCTAGAACTATTTTAGTTTTCACAATTTCTGAAGAAATGGTTAACGTTACTCCGGTCCAAAGGCCTGTAACTGACCAAGAAACCCCGGTAACCACCCCAGCAACTGGGGGGAACACTGGCGGTTATACAATCCTTACGAACACTACCCCGACTACCCAAGCCGGGGCAAGTGGAGTAAATATTCCATTGGGGTTCACCGATACCCAACGGGAAAAACGAACGAAGGTCCCTCGCCAAACACTAGATCAAGTGAAGGCGTGGGCCGAAGCACGGCAAAGAGAATTCCAAGCCGAATTGGATGAACGCTTGCGTTCAGCTCAACAGGCTGACGAATTCACCAGTACTCGCCAACACCTCAATATGAGCAGTGACTGCGAGTACTCAGAAGACGAGTTGGAGTCTGATACCGACACGAACCCTCGCCATAAGGCGAAAGGGAAGCGTAAGGACACGGACGTCCAACCAAAAAGGAATTTTGGGGAAGCTTTTAAACCAATCGCGGAGAGAAACCCGCGTGACTTCTCCAAAACCTTTAGACCAACTGCTACAAATGCAGGAAGGTCAAAATTCGCAAGAGACATTGCGGAGGCAATCGCCCCGAGAAGTGCCAAACAAATGTCAAACATTGGCACTTATGATGGTCTATCCGACCCAGACGACCATCTGAACAGGTTCATTGCGGGGGCTACCGTCAGCAACTGGACGGAACCCACGTGGTGCTACATGTTCCAGATGACTCTGGTCGGAGCAGCCAGGGCATGGTTCGATCGTTTACCGATCCACCACATATATGACTGGGCGGACTTTCAGAACAAGTTCAGCCAGCACTTCAGCCAACAGAGGAAGTACACTGAAGAGCAGTGGACGATCCTCAACTGCGTGAGAGAGGAGGATGAATCTTTACTAGACTTCATCACTCGCTTCAACTCCAAAAAGCTTAGTCTCGGCAACATAAGTGAGGATCTGGTTCGCGCCGCCTTCATCCAAGGCGCCGAATACCCAGAACTTATCCGCACGTTGACGGGTAAGGATGGCATGCCATCCACATGGGATGCCATCATGACGGCGGCAAAGCGCTTTGCCGAGACGGAAAAACAACTGGGAAGGGACCTTCCCCAGAGTACGCACCTCTACACGCAGAGGACAAGAGAGAACAATGTCCGGATCGCCCGGCAGAACAAAAAGAGGAGGCTAGGTATTTGGCAGTCAAGGGTAAACTTTGACACCTCATCCAGCTCTCGCCCTCTTGTTGGCGGAAGGGACAACACACACCCTTCAAATCGAAAACACCGGTGGACGCCACTCACAAAGAGCGTCACGGAGATATTTGCCACGGAAAAATTGCCATGGCCCAAAGCCCCATCGATCCGGCAGAAACCTAATGCGGATCAAAGCAAATCCTGTGATTTCCACGGGACAAAGGGTCATGGTACTGAAGAGTGCACATCCTTGAAGGATATTATTGAAACATTTGTTAAGGATGGAAGGCTTGCACATCTCGTGGCATCGATCAGGAAGGGAGGAAGGAATGACAACCGGTACAGAGGTAACGGACGAAAGCCCGTCGACATCAGCATCAACATGGTTCATGGCAAGGTCAGAGGAAGAAAAAGACGGGTGATAGAACCATGCGCGTGGAAGGAAGCTGAGGTGCGCTTCCCGCGAGTGCCAGGAGGCCCCAGCAAAGAAGGCCCCATCGTCATCAGAAGCCAGCTGGGGCACTACATCACCTCCCGCACTCTTGCTGACAACGGCGCTTCGTCGACAGTGATGTACAGGCAGTTCTTTGATAAGCTGGATGATGAAGACAAGGAACGCCTGGAAACGGTCTACGCTTCAATGGAAGGGTTTGATGGCAGTACAGAAACACCCCTGGGTATCCTATCTTTCCCCGTTACTCTTACTGATGGGAATCATTCACGCACAGAAGACGTGGATTTTGTAGTGATGAAAAAGCCACACCACACATACGACATCCTATTCGGAAGAGATGGGATGGCAAGATTCAACGCCGTGGTATCTTCAGTCCACGGCATGATGGGATGGCCAACAGCTGAGGGTGTAGCAATGATCTCTGGCATTCCCCAGGTATGCATTGCATCTGTCTCATCTAAACCCAAACCGAAGAAGGCTAAACCAACCGTCACTGAACCGGAAAAATGGGCCTTCAATGGCAAATACCCCGACCAGGCCGTTACCATTGGACCAACAATTGTTGATCCCACCCGCACCTTACTCAAGCGCTTACTGCAGAAAAACGCTGACATCTTTGCGTGGACACCAGCTGACATGACTGGTGTACCCCGAAGTAAGGCGGAGCATAAGCTCAAATGCGATCCGGCTGTTACGCCAATCGTACAAAAGCGCAGGGTAATGGGGCCTGAACAAACTAACGCGTGTAGAGCCCAAGTCAAGGAACTCCTTGACGCAGGCATCGTACGCGTTAGTAGATATCAAACATGGGTTGCAAATCCCGTAATGGTACCGAAGAATGACAAACAATGGCGCATGTGCATAGATTTCAAAGATTTGAACAAAGCATGCCCCAAAGATTGTTATCCGTTACCAGAAATTGATCTCAAAGTGGATTCGTTGGCGCCATTTCGCCTTAAATGCTTCTTGGATGCGTATAAGGGGTACCACCAAATCCACATGGCCATTGATGACCAGGACAAAACCGCATTTCGGACGCCCGATGGTACATTTTGTTATAAAATGATGCCATTCGGACTTAAGAATGCAGGGTCCACGTACCAACGACTAATGGACAAAGAGTTTCATGCCCAAATCGGGAGAAACTTGGAAGTCTATATGGATGATTTGGTCATCAAAAGCCTCGAGCCTGAGGCGATGTTGAAAGACATTGAAGAAACTTTCAACACACTCCGAAAGATAAACATGAAGCTCAACCCGAGCAAGTGTTCATTTGGGATGGAAGAAGGGAAGTTCTTGGGAGTCATTGTTACTAAAGATGGCTTTAGAGCGAACCCTGAAAAGGTCGAAGCCATTGTTAAAATGGAATCACCTACCACCATCAAACAGGCTCAGACACTGAATGGGCGACTAGTCGCACTTAATCGCTTCTTGGCAAACCATGCGGATAAGTCGTTTCCTTTCGTGTCAACACTGAGAAACTGCTTGAAGAAAACGCACTTCCGCTGGACACCAGAAGCGGAAGCAGCTTTTCAGGAGATTCGGTCACGCCTGATCGAACTCCCAACGCTTACAGCACCACAAGCGGGAGAGGAGTTAATCCTATACCTTTCCGCAACAGATAGAGCAACCGGGGCAGTCTTGCTAGTAGAACGAAAGGGCATCCAGATGCCAATCTATTATGTTAGCCGTGTACTAACAGACGTAGAAACCCGGTACTCTACCCTCGAAAAATTGGTCTTAGCACTTATACACGCTTCACGCAGGTTAAGACGATATTTCCAGGGCCACCCAATCACCATTCTCACCAACTTCAAACTCTCAAATGTTCTAGGCAAACCCGAATTATCGGGACGTCTAGCCAAATGGGCAATTGAATTGGGAGAATATGCAATTAAGTACAAGCCAAGACCAGCCATAAAAGGCCAGGTCTTGGCCGATTTTATTGCAGAAGTCCCCGTTTCGCGGGAAAAAGAGTGCCAGGAGGAGGCTCAACCCTCCCCAGCACAGGACGTCAATGATGTCTGGCGACTCTACACTGATGGAGCAGCCAGTAACGAGGGTTCAGGCGCAGGGTTAAAATTAACCAACCCAGCAGGCCAAGAATATACTTACGCTATTCGGCTGGACTTTCCAAGTACGAATAACGAAGCCGAATATGAAGCATTCTTGGCCGGTTTGAGAATTGCGCGTAAGATGGGAGTGAAAAACTTAGAAGCCCACGTGGATTCCATGCTGGTGGCCAACCAAATAAATGGAACATACACGGCTGTGAATGACACCATGGCCCTGTACCTCGCCCAGGCAAAAACCCTTATGCGTGATTTTAGTGATTGTAAAGTCATACACGTCAAGCGCAGCGAAAACAAATCTGCGGATGCGTTAAGCAAGCTTGCATCACTAGCCTTCACCCACTTGGGAAAGGACATCCGCATTGAACTCCTCGAAGCACCATCAGTCCCGCACAAGGAAATTTGTGTCATCCAGAATACAGAAACATGGATGACACCAATAATAAATTACCTTGCAGCAGGAATACTACCAGAGTCAAAAACACAGGCAAGAAAACTACGCTGTAAAGCACTGAATTATCAACTCGTCAATGACATCCTTTACAGACGTAACTTTCTTGGCCCACTCTTGAGATGCGTGGACAACCAAGATGCCGACTACCTCCTAAGGGAAGTACACGAAGGCATCTGTGGGGTACACGCAGGCCCCCGCGCTGTTGTAGCCAAGCTAAACAACGCGGGATACTTTTGGCCGGGGATGCATACGGATGCACTGGCATACATCAGAAAATGCAGGTCTTGCCAGCTTTACGCACCTAACACGCATCGCCCAAAAAACGAACTGGTTCCAGTCACTTCTTCGTGGCCATTTCAGAAGTGGGCCATCGATGTGACAGGCCCATTTCCTACAGCAGCAGGAAATGTTCAGTTCCTAGTGGTAGCCATCGACTACTTCACCAAGTGGATAGAAGCAAAACCTTTAGCCCAAACAACCGCAAAGCATATCAAAAAATTTATTTGGGAATTTATAATTTGTCGTTTTGGACTTCCACAGAATTTGGTGAGCGATAACGGCACCAACTTTGCTGACAAGAAGCTACAACAGTGGCTGAAAGAACTTCAAATCACCCACACCTTTACCTCAGTGGCACACCCGCAAGGTAATGGTGAGGTGGAGAGAGCAAACAAGAGCATCGTCGAAGGCATCAAGAAAAGACTTTTGAAACACAGATCCGGCTGGGTGGACGAGCTTCCGCACTTCCTTTGGGCAAACAGAACGCTGAAGAAGGCCAGTACGGGGGAAACCCCGTTCAGCCTCACTTATGGCACGGAAGCCATGGTCCCGGTCGAAATTGGTCTACCCTCACCAAGGGTCTTGAGTCAGCCAGAAGACAATGATGCGGAAAGACGGTTGGATCTTATACTAACCGAGGAACGCAGAGACTTAGCCGCAGTGCGTGAAGAGAATTACAAACGACAAATGCAAAAGTACTACAACACGCGGGTAAAACTCTGCAACTTCAAGGAAGGAGACTACATACTGCGTAACAACGAGGCTTCGAACCAAGAACGCCCAGGAAAGTTGGCCCCAGTCTGGGAAGGGCCATATGTTATCAAACAAGTTCTGGGAAAGGGCGCATACCGGCTCGAAAGGCTCGATGGCACTCCCATCCCAAGAACATGGAATGGAGCTCAATTACGCAAATGTTATATGTAGATCAATTCCAAAACTTGTAAAGAAAAGGCCAAGAGCCACTTCTAATGGAAATGATTCTCCTTTCATAATGTGTTTACCTTTATTCTTATGAACTCCCCACTGGTGCCGGTGTTTACCACATAAAGGGGGAGAAGTAAGTCGTTACGTGTGGAAGGCGGCAAGACCCGCATAAACACAACGTTAAAAATAAGGGAAACCTACACGCAGGTATGATGTAAGTAAAGTTTAGCCATCCTTGTAAGTGCAAGTGACGGTCTTATCCGCACAATCACAAATAAGGAAGCAAAACTTTAAACTATCATTTACCACGTTCAAAGGTTATCCTAAAAAAAAAAAAAAAATAATAATACAAGGAAAAAAGGAAACCCTACACGCAGGTCAGGTATGGGTAAAGTTTAGCCATCCTACCAAGTGCAAGTGACGGTTCTATCCGCACAATCACGAAGGAGGAAGCGAAACTTTAACCCACTATCAACCACGTTCAAAGGTTAACTTATCCTAAATACTTAGAAATGAGGAAAACCTGCACGCAGGTCAGATAAAGGTTAAAGTTTAGCCATCCTACCAAGTGCAAGTGACGGTTCTACCCGCACAATCACGAAAGAGGAAGCGAAACTTTAACCCATCATCAACCACGTTCAAGAGGTTAACTTATTCTAGAACACTTGGAAAATTGCTAACTTAAACTAAGTATGCAAGTCATGAGTTTATAAAGCAAGGAATCCAAAGAAGGAAATAACAATCTTATACGCAAAAAAGATTTATATTTCAATAATATATTACAAGAATGGCCGGGTTATTACCCGCCTATAAGAGAATCTATACAAGTCTAAGCAATGGAAAGGGATCTTCGGGGTCAAGCTTCAGGGCCGCCTCCACTAGGACCCGCTCCGTCAGAAGAACGGGGTGGTTCGAGGAAAGCTTTGAGGACAGCTAACCCATCATCAGCAACAGCTACTTCATCCACCTTTTCCACCACTGGATGCGGGAAGGCGGCGTATTGGTTCAATGCTTGGTCGTAAATGGCTTCGGTATCCACATCGAACAAAGGGAAGTTGGAAGGCGAGACGCCTTTCTCAACAAACCCTAGACCAAGCATGAAGCCGGCCTTTTCCCCATCATCATGAGAAGCGTTGAGGGCTGCGGTCATAGCATCATCGTAGGAGGTCTCTGAAAAGACCCGACGCACAACCTACAAAGAAAAAAATACAAGTATTAGAACCTTTTCTTACAAAAGAAATGCGTGAAGATAAATCTAAACATACCTGAGGCAACGCTTCTCGAAGAAGCCATTGGAGGGCAGCTTGAGCTTCGGTATGGGCGCGTTCGGCTTCGCTCTTGTTAAGGTTGGCAAGTAAAACTTCCTTAGCGGCAGCCTCTTCGACGCCCTTAAGCTTCCGCTCGGTTTGGTCAAGCACCCCCCTCTGGTCCAGGATTTCCTGGAGTTTCTTGGCATCTTCCATTGCCAAGGCATCATGAGCGCGTTGGAGAGCCTCTAATTTGCCTTTCAGCTCCTCATTCTCCAAACGCAGAGGCTCAGCAACGGCTTCAGCCTGGGCAGCCCTCTCGGTTGCGTTTCGCGCAGTTTCCCTGGCCAGCCGAAGCTGTTCATTCACAGCTTGGGCAGCCTTGGAACGGGCCTCGAGTCGCGCCTGAACTTCAACCTCGAGGGCCTTGAAGGCCTTCTCCTTGGCGGCGGCAGCTGCCGCCAGCTGTTGGTTCTCCTCCCGGAGAGCACGCGCTTCAGATACGTCTTTGGCGCGAGCTGCTTTCAACTTGTCGTTTTCACGACAAAGCAGCTCGATGCGCGGCTGCATCCGGGCCTGGAGAACCCGAAGCTCATTGGTTAGCCTACCCTCCTGGTAGCTAGCCATGGCTTCCCCCAACGCACCATGAGGAGCAGCGTGGCGAGCCCAGTCCACGCACTCCACAGGGGTACGAAGGGTTGTTCCTCGGCGTATGTTCCATCGTGGAACATACACTTCATTGGAATCCGACACTGCAAAAGAAACAAAGACAGTAAGGAAAAGATGATAAAAAAAAAAAGGGGGAAAAACAAAGGAACCCTACGCACCTGTAGGGTCAATGACAGGCCGATATCCGCCAAACCCATCACCTGAACCTAAAGGAAATCCATCCAACAGGTCAGGCAGATGGGAAGGTGGCAAAGATCGGCGGGAAGCCCTGCGCGTACCTGATGGTCCGGCTGTCGGTGCCGGTGGCGCGGGCATGGTGGCAGCCGCCGTGGTTGCCGTCGTGGTCTCCGCCGCGGTCGCCGCCTCCTTAAAAGCAGCAGTAACCGCCGGTTCCGTGAAGGATGCTGTAAAAATCGCACTCACGGCCGGCGGTGACGTCATCTCGGCCGGAACAGTTGGCTCGACGGAACGAGCAACTGGACCAGCGGATGCAGGCGCAGGCGACTGGGTCGACGCCTCAGGAAGGCTGACCGAGCCTACCGTCATTGGCGAGGAGGTACTCCCCTGCGTTTCAACCCGGATTGCGTCAACATCCACGCCTGCACAAAGAAGAGAGGTGAAAGTGTGAATTGCAAATAACCCTCTTCCCCCTTTATATAGTAATCGCAATTAATGCGGTGAATTTAATGCGGAGGAGAGAGAAATCGACAGTGCAATGAAACTATGACACGTGGCAAAAAGCAAGCTGGCAACAGCTGTTGAAAGGACGTGCCAGTAACTTCGCGGCCACGCGCCCGAAAAAACACGCCCACGCGCCTGAAAAAGCGACTGGAATGACCATGTTCTGTCACGTCACCATAACTTCCTGCACGTCCTGACACAGTCAGAAGAAACTGTCGCACGACGTTTCAGATGTTTGGATTGTTCTTATCCTTACCAACCTTTTGAATTTCAAAATTCAAAAAGATTCAAAAGTAAGCGGGAAAACACCCCTTACCTTGGCAATCAAGTAACCATAAGACGGACGCGGGTACAGTGTTAAGGCGAAACCCTTCACATACCTTGCACCCGCAGGGAATTGAAGCCAAGAATACCCCGGCTACAAAGTAACTATAAGACGGGTGCGGGTGCAGCGTTAAGGCAAAACCCTTCACATACCTAGCACCCGCAGGGAATTGATGCCAGGGGCACCTTGAAAGTAAAGTAACCGTAAGACGAGCGCGGGTACAGTGTTCAGGCAAAACCCTTCACGTACCTAGCGCTCCGCAGGGAATTGAAACCAAGAAGGATCTTCTGGGCAATGCTCGCGGAAACGGAAATAACATCCCCGCATAGCGGGAACGTCGAGAACTACATTGTTTTGAGGCTCCAGGATGGAATTGGTGGTTTAAACATAATTGATCACTATGTTCAAAACCACTAAAACCTCAAGGAGAATCCACACAAATGAGACTCAACGCTCCTGACTTGCGAGAAGGTTACATACCTACCCGCATCATACCCAAAGATCAAGCAAAAAAAATCGGGAATTTTTGCAAGTGACATTAGGAAACCCGCGGGAAGAATCCCCACGGAGAACCTTAAAACTAAACCCTTTTCAAAACCCCTTGCTTAAAGTCCAAAAGTCCACCTCACTTTATTAAACATTCGTGAGAAGAACATTGGACTGGGGGGGACTTGAAGAGGTAGGTCCCAGCAGAGACCAGTTGGTCCCGCAAGACTCACCTTGAACAGGGACGTCTGCGCAAAGGCCATCTGCTCCCGCAGGACCCACCATGCTCATAGAATCTTACGCGGAGTACGCAAGCTGTACACGCAGGGAAAGCCTCCCAATGGTGAAGTACCCCGCCTGTTCCCGCAGTTGCGGATACAAGCCATCAGGGAAGGCTACCTGCAGACAGCAGGGCTACACGCACAAGACACTAGCTACTTCAGCAGTCACGTGAAGGAATGAGCAAGGCGGGAACAATCCCGCCCAAATGAGCCAGTCTGATTCTGAAAGATCTTTTGTACCATACTTACCAAGGTATGGATAGGACAGACGATCTAACCAGAACAGCCCATGAGCCAATCACAGGGTGACAGCTCACCGACAACAGTGCGAGGAGGAGCACCCTCTAGTACTGTTTCACTATTAGCCGCTGCCTACTCACCAACCCTTACTGTGGAGCATGCGCAGCCTACAGTTGGTGGAATAGTGTTACTGTTGGCCGTAACCTATTCACCAACCAGCATGGCCTGCGTACAATCCACAGTAAGTGGGACGCGCATAGTCTACAGTTGGTGGAATGGTGCAGCCGACTTTGTTACTGTCGGCCGTAACCTACCCACCAACCAGTATGGCCTGTGCGTAATCCACTGTTGGTTGAACAGGAATACTATTCAGTCGGCTGTACCTTCTAGAAAACCTACCTTCGGCTATAAATACTCCAACATCTTGGAATGGTAAGATCATCTGCTATCCAGTTATCTAGCAATCTCTTAATATACACTTATATTCAGAGCAACCTAGTCTGATTCTCACGCCGGAGGGTGGTCACAAGGAGGAACCCCCCCCTTCTCAGTGACGAGCTTACGGTGTTTGTTTTGCAGGTCTCCTGAAGAACAGCCTTCTCAGCTAGACCTCATTCGTGGGAAACATTACTTAACCCCCAGATTATCTATAATCTGTACCGGGTCACTTAGTGTTTCTTCAGGACACGGTACATAAACTTCCTTATATATAATGTAGATATACAAAAAGATATGGGGAATATTTCCACTGTGAATGCTCTTACTGTGATCATTATTAACCGATCGTATTATCCCGGCATTCTTTTTCTTAAACCGGACCAATTTTATTGTTTAAATTCATACTTATCTTAAAATATACCAATTTTATTATTTGGATTTATACTGTTATCTGTGTGTTAGAATGAGAAAGCGGATGACCACAATGGACAATTAGACAACGTCACATGAAATGTTCAAAATGCGACAAAGAAACAAGATAATAGCTAGTCATCATAATAATATATATAGTACCGTTAACATAAGTACTTAAATTACTGCATTGCATTAATACAACGTACAAACTCTTTTCTTCAGAGTACCAACAAGATTCAAATCAACTTCCACATCATTATTATTACAATTGTCGTTCATTACTTCATTAGTTCCACTGACGTCACCACGTGACACTTCCTCTTCTTCGCCTCCGACGATGATGATGTGGACGTTGTCGGTGACGTAGCTGCCGTAACAGACAACGGAAACACCGAAGGTATCTCAAAGTTGGTTCTAGCTTTTGACCCTCTTAATCTCCTTGCTGCAGCGTCGTAAGCACGCGCTGCCTCCTCCGCCGTGTCAAACGTACCTGCAGTGACGTCTTTGAAAATTCACGCGCCCGAAAAAAATATGCGCCTTAACAAACTAAATAATGTAAACTATTTTTTTTAAACAACAATTAAAGTTATAACAATAAACATAACAATTAACAAACAAAACCATGGCAAGAGAATAATTTATGACATACCGGATAAACTAATTTTGATTAATTAAAATAAATGGACTTAATTTAAATTATTAACATTTTCCTAATAACCCTATAAATCTTTGAATAATTTAAAAAAGTGAGTCTATAAAGTGTTTGGGTATTATAAAAATAGTCGGCTTATAAGAGTGCGTGTGTTCTAAAATAACCTATTTATATATAATATCTAGATTTTTAAAAAATGCTGTGTGCCCACATTGGCCACCCTTAAAGCCGTACCTAGCCAGTGGCGGCACCGCCCTATCCGGTCGCGTATCTCCGCCGACCATCGTCCCCACGGCCGCTTTCTCACCCCTCGGTAACTCTTCTCTCCGACACGGCAGATTTTCTTCTCCGGCGGGAACTCAGTGTCCTTTATGACGTCATCATCCGCTGTGGTTACAGGTATACCGAACAGTATACGTTCTCCAACGACGGCTGCTATGCCTTCAAGAACAGGAGGATGGTTAAGGTTAATGCTTTCAGACATGATATTGTTATCATTTGGATGGTTTTGTGTGGGAGTTGGTGGATAGTGATCGAGTAAAGAGAATGAATTAGGGTTGGGAGGCAAAAACTGTTGTGTGTGGAAGAGGGTGTTCATGGTTTGTATGATGCATGGGGAGTGATGAATGTTCCCAGGCCCACTATTTATACCCGCTTTCAACCCGACCCGTTCTTCTAGGTGAATGAAATATATACTATTCTATTGTCTCTACAGAAACTGTAGATCATGTCTATGTAGATATCTATTATATTAACTTTATTATGATTTATTTTTTTTGAACGACCAACCAAGTAACGCCGGGTACTCTGTACGCGGTTCCCATTAGCTAAAGGTAGCCCGAGCCGGCCACTAGTCTGGAAGGACGGAGCCCCTAGCGGTCCACCTATTGAGAGATTCACCGGATAAAACCCGACCCCCACGCCCGCCAAACGGCACGGCAGCGAGGAGCCGGTAAAACCGGGTGAGATCAGGACTCGAACCCTGGCAAGCTAGGATCATCCCTCATATCTCCCATATAAATTGGTGATAATAAGATTTGAACCCACTACCTCTTACTAGTAAAGTGAGTGCTCTACCGTTAAGCCACACTCAATTTCTTTATTATGATTTATGAACACCTTCATTATTATTATTATTATAATAAAGACAATTTTCTTTTAAACTTTAGAAGATGAACCATAACCTTTTAGATGTTTAACCGACTTTGTTTTTGTCATCAGACTATCAATTTTAATTAGGACTGATCAACACCTAAATACCGTGTGATATGTGATATACCACTAATTGACATAAATATTTGTTTTCATATATCTTTCATTGAATGTTATTTGCATGTTAATTAACTCATATAATTTTAGCCAATAATCATGTATGACAATTGGTATTAAGATTTTTATCACATGATAAATCTGTATCGGTGATGAAAATCGATAGAAATAGCTACTGATAGGTAACTAGTCGTGTACCACAAATTCACAAAACCCTTCATTTTCATTTGCCATGTAATTGCAAGAATCAATATTGGACATGAAAACACTTTAATTAAACATATATGGTGCAAAAATGTTGATACTGAGAGATCACGACACATGGTTTGTTAGGTATATATCTTTTTATTAATAACAGATATAGATTTCATTTAAATAACTACGGAAATATTCCTACTCACAATCCCAAGATTTGGTTCGTCTTGCTTTGATAAATTACTAGTGCTTGTGGTGCGATCATCTAATCTTTTTAATGTGTTACATCTCTATATTTATATAATAAATACGTGAACATTTCTATTAAGTTTATTAAATGAATGCATAAAGCATGTGATATACGTACGCTTGTGCTACATCTATATATATATATATATACTAGCAAAAGTGCCTGCGCGTTGCTGCGGGTTCGAGTAACTTATCTCCTTGTATTGGTTTGTAGTGTTTGGCGTGGTGTGTAATGGGTTATTAGTGCGATCACATTTTTGCATTTGCATTTGTTTGCGTGTGTGTACTCGCGTGTGGATTGGGGGAGGGGTTGCGCACTAAAATATTAATGCATGCATATATATTGGATACACCATGTTTTGTGAAACATTTGTTAATATTCTTGCTTGTCAGTTTGTAAGGCACCAAGTAGAAACTTTTTGTTTATGCAAGTTAGTACCAGTTACTTTATAACATCATCGATTCAATATATATGCATACACCAGTATGCATGTGCACAACCAACTCACGTATGCCTACCTCTTTACCCATTCTATCATTCGTGAACAGACAACTTAATTGACATTAGTATGAGTATCTCTTTCATCTCTAACTACTCACCAATTAACACACATTCAATCCTTTATGTTAATTAAAATTTCAAAACCTACCATTAACAATGATTTTACCTGCTTAAATTAATGACATTTATTAACAAATAAAAAGAATAATGATATCAAACATTACAAGCACTCAAAGTGGTAAGGTATAGCCGTCCTAGAATATATGGCAATTCTTTTCATCTCTTCAACTTTACAACTTTCCTAGGGTTTGTGAGCAAAGTAGAAAAAACACCATATACAATCATGAAGATATTAGTGGACTCAAAGGGCAGTTCACATAAAATGAGAATAAGGTTTTGGTTCATAAGGTAAATATTAAAAATACCAGTAACAAACATAAGATAAAAGTGAAACAATCCAAGTAATTAGTAAGATAGCAAGACATTAATAGAACCTCAACGAACGGTATTATTTTAAAATAATGTTACGCCTGACATGTCATATTCAGATACGGTGAATGTTGTCGTTGGTAGAAACATGTCACACCCCAACCTAAGGCGGAATGCCGGGGCGCGAACTGATTGTCACAGCTCACAAGGTTACTATCATGCAATTGTAAAGCGACAATATCTAATTAATTTATTAATTGTCAACGAACATTTAAGTACAACAAAAATAGAGAAAATTACAATACAAAACCAAATATTCTTGTTTATGTTTAACATCCTAAGGTCATCTCTACGTGAGCTTCAGTTCGATAAGCAATCCAGTCTATAACCTGCAAATGCGTACAAAATATATATATTAGTCAACAACACATGTTGAGTGAGTAGAATCACCAGTTTTGACACAAACAAAATGATAATATATAATGAAAATAATAGAGTAAAAATAAGCAAAACTGTTATCTGTGAGTATAAACAATGAAAGTGTTAAGCAAGTAATGAGTGTCGGGGAAACCATTGCCAATGCGATCGGGCTCCGGCCACTACGACGGTCGTATGATCATACTATAATGAGATTATGTTGGACCTCTCCGAATGCGGTTCAAGTAAATAAGTAAGCAAATAGCAAGTAACAAACAGTCATTCAATTGATACACAACACAAATATCACAGTTTGCGTTTGAGAAATAATAAAGTAAATAGCTTGATATATGATACCCAAGTGTCCCCAAAACATTTGAAAACAAGTAAAATAGGGGAGTGATTACTCACCTGATCGGATGAACGAAAAATGAATGAGGATGATGAGAAAAGTAACCCTTCAGGATATACCGTCAAGGATTCTTAGTTAAAATAATATTAATATGAATTAATTAATAACGAGACAACGCGTAAAATGATTTAAAGTGTCGAAGTGATTTGAGTTATGTTTAGTGATTAGGACGTTAATAGTTGAACGACTGGTTCCTTACGGTTATATTGCGAATTCAATCTTTATTGTTATCATTTGCTTAAAGTAATTATCACAAAATACCATTAATGTTATATTTGATAAAATAAATAATTAAACAACTTAAATAAATAAATAAATTAGTTAATTCAATAAATATGGTTTAAGATATAATACATATAAGTAAGTAAATCAATTATAATAATAATGTTTAAATAAAAATATATTTTGAATCGTTAACGAAACTTTAATGATAAAGTTTTATTTAACAAGTTTAACATGCTTATTATATCATCGTTAAAAATATATATATACATATGACGAGTTTGTATAGACGTTCAACGTCAAGAAAACGTGAGCTAACAGTGTCGGGTTTTAAACAAGGTAATGATGATTTATCATAATATATATATGAATATATACATATATACATACGTAAACGAAACTTTTAAACGATTTGACAACAAAAATAACTTCAAGATGTCGGTTTTACTAAAATAATATTTATTTAATAATTAATATTAATTATAATTAATTAATTTAATAACCTAACCTTAAAACAAATAACAAAAGTAATAAATAAAAAAAAAACAAAACTGGGCTGGCCAGGGCTCGAACCTGTGTCCCTGGGCGGCTCAGTTCAAGAACACAACACCAAACCACTACCTGCGCTGGGAAGTTATTGGTGCTTAAACGCAAACAAAAATTAATATATATAGCATCCCTGGTTAACCCCCAATTTCATATAAACCCTAGAAATCAAATTGATTAACCTGCTTGATTTTGGTTCAATTAATCTTAGGGTTAGTGTCATATAGGTTAAGGCGACCATGTTGAATATATTGATTACCTGAAAAGTTTGCGAATTGATGGAGAACCAAGGTTGCAGAAGACGGCTCAATAGGACTCAAGGACGGCTCCTGAAGAAACACTAGGTGACCCCGAGTAGATTATGGATAATCTGGGAGTTAAGTAATGTTTCCCACGAGGGTTAGGTCCGGCAAAGAAGGATGTTCTTCAGATGACCTGCAAAACAGACACCGTGAGCTCGTCACTGAGAAGGGGGGGGGGGTTCCTCCTTGTGACCACCCTCCGGCGTGAGAATCAGACTAGATTGCTCTGAATATAAGTGTATATTGAGAGAAATAGCTAGTGAAGGTAAAATACCAGATGATCCTACCGTTCCAAGGTGTTGGAGTATTTATAGCCGAAGGTAGGTTTCCAAGCAGGTACAGCCGGCTGTATAATATTCCTGTTCTACCAACTACGGGCTACGCACGTGCCATGCTGGTTGGTGGGTAGGCAGCGGCTGATAGTAACCAGGCCGGCTGTGTACTATTCCTTTTCCACCAACTGCAGGCTATGTGCGTGCCACGACAAGGGTTGGTGAGTAGGCAGCGGCTAATAGTGACAAACAGTACTAGAGCATGCTCCTCGTACTGTTTGTCGGTGAGCTGTCACCCTGTGATTGGTTCATGGGTTGCTTTGGTCAGATCTTGTCTATATTGTCCATACCTTGGCAGGTATAGTACAAAAGATCTTCCAGAAGCATACGGACTTGCTCATTTGGGCGGGAGTATTCCCGCCTTGCTCATTCCTTCAGGTGACACTGAATTATTGAGTGCCTTGTGCGTGTAGCCTTGCTATTAGTGCGGGTAGCCTTCCCTGATGGCTTGTATCAGCAGCTGCGGGGACAGGCGGGGTACTTCACCATTGGGAGGCTTTCCCTGCGTGAACAGCTGGCGTACTGCGCGTAAGGTCTTCATCTCTGAGCATGGTGGGTCCTGCGGAACCAGTTGGTCCTTGCGCAAACGTCCCTCTTCAAGGTGAGTCTTGCGGGTCCAACTGGGCTCTGCTGGGACCTACCTCTTCAAGTCCCCCCAGTCCAATGTTCTTCTCATGAATTGTTAATAAGTGAGGTGAACTTTGGACTTAAGGGGTTTTGAAAAGGATTTAGTTTTAAGGTTGTCCGTGGGGATTCTTCCCGCGGTTTCCCTAATGTCACGCAGAAATTCCCGACTTTTCTGCTTGATCTTTGGGTATGATGCGGGTAGATGTGTAACCTCCTCGCAAGTCAGGAGCGTTGAGTTCCACTTGTGTAGATTCTCCATGAGGTTTTGGTAGTTTTGAACATAGTGATCAATTATGTTAAAACAACCAATTCCATCTTGGAGCTTTGTTGGTGCATTTTGTGACCGTCGCTATGCAATTCTGATCAGCGGAACGCCACAGGAGAAGTTAGCACAACTTCACCTAGGACAACTTCACCTTAGGCGAAGTTATCACAACTTCGCCATAGGCGAAGTTATGAACAACTTCGCCTACTGAAGCCCAGGCCTGAGAATGTTTTATATATATACGTGTGTCTTGTTTAGTTTTAGTAATCCAGAAATTAGTGTGTGTTTTGAGCAGTTTGTTTGTTTAGAGAGAGTAAGAGACAAGGAGAGTCGTGTGAGACGACCCGAGGTAGAGCTCACCTCGGGTCAGTCGTGTTTTCTGTTTATGTTCTGTATGTCTCGTAGTTAATTATTATATATAAGAATCTGAAGATTTTATTATCCCGTTCTTGTATTTGTTCGTGTATTTGTTCGTGTACATGTTTGTGTTCTTCATCTTTACACCAATTAACGAGTCTAGGAGGATTCCGCACTCCTAGACCTCGTGCGGATCTCGTATCGATCGGCGACGCCCCGGGGGGCCCACCAAGTGGTATCAGAGCCTTAGGCTCTTATGCTATGGTTCGAGATCTGCGTTTTGGTGTTTCTGGCACGTTTCTGTGCGTTTCTGGCCGAACAGCGCCGCAGGCGAAGTTATTGTTCATCAGGCGAAGTTGCCGTCACTGTTCGTAGGGTTTCAGTGAAGATATAAGGTATGGCGAAGTTATGGACAGGCGAAGTTATAGCCAGGCGAAGTTATGAACAGGCGAAGTTGACTTTAGGCGAAGTTGACTTCTCGGCGAAGTTAAAAAAAAAAAAAAAAGTATTTGGAGTTTTCGTCTGTATGGCCAGGTGTACACGATTATTGTGAGACCGAAGACGTTGTTCCGTCAACGAGTGAAACTTGTTATCTCTTGGTCTTACGTGTGAACAAATACGTGTCAACTCTGGATATGGAGTTGAGTTTGTGAATGGGATATTGATTGAAACTGGATATTGACACATATTTGGGTGTTTGTGGACAATGAAATTGTTGTTGTTCGAGGTTGACCAACTGAAGAAAGTCAAATTGAACTGAAGGTTTTTGTCATTACTGGATTGCGGTCAGAGCATATTATTTATGTTATTTTCAAGGCGTTCGAGAATTGGATCCTGAAACGTGATGCTTATTTATTAGAGTGAAAATTCTGGAACAAGTTGGATTTAATCGGGAACTAAAGTGTTTATGTTTTTGATCGTTATCCCTGGTGATTGAAGATGCTTCGGATTAATTAATGGTCATGTGTTAGATTCTGTCAAGGTGGTTTTGTGATGAAATTGATCACTTGATGTTGAGTAGTTGAAGATTAAACCTTATCGTATGCCGACGAGTTGGTGAAGTTGTGGAGGAAGCCCAACTTCACGTGTTGGTGAAGTCAGATGGACTCACGTGATTGGTTGAGATGATCTATTGGCACGAGGATGCATGCATTTCAAAGACCTCAATCATTATAGTCGGAGAAGCTTACACTGAAGGGGAGATCTGATATGGAAGACGCTGGGTGATTGGGTGATTTGTGAAGCTACAGGACAGTTTCAGACACGGCTGTTGATGAGCAAACAGAAGATCATCAGTTAAGAGGGAGTCTGTTGGTGCATGTTTTGTAACAGATGATCTTTTGTGTTTGTTAGAATTGAGAGCAACGGTCAAATGGGAGACTGTTGGTGCATTTTGTGACCGTCGCTATGCAATTCTGATCAGCGGAACGCCACAGGCGAAGTTAGCACAACTTCGCCTTAGGCGAAGTTAGGACAACTTCACCTTAGGCGAAGTTATCACAACTTCGCCATAGGCGAAGTTATGAACAACTTCGCCTACTGAAGCCCAGGCCCGAGAATGTTTTATATATATACGTGTGTCTTGTTTAGTTTTAGTAATCCAGAAATTAGTGTGTGTTTTGAGCAGTTTGTTTGTTTAGAGATAGTAAGAGACAAGGAGAGTCGTGTGAGACGACCCGAGGTAGAGCTCACCTCGGGTCAGTCGTGTTTTCTGTTTATGTTCTGTATGTCTCGTGGTTAATTATTATATATAAGAATCTGAAGATTTGATTATCCCGTTCTTGTATTTGTTCGTGTATTTGTTCGTGTACGTGTTTGTGTTCTTCATCTTTACACCAATTAACGAGTCTAGGAGGATTCCGCACTCCTAGACCTCGTGCGGATCTCGTATCGATCGGCGACGCCCCGGGGGGACCTACAAGCTTCAAACAATCTAGTTCTCGACGTTCCCGCTATGCGGGGATGTTATTCCCGTTTCCGCAAGCATGGCCCAGAAGATCCTTCTTGGTTTCAATTCCCTGCGGAGTGCTAGGTATGTGAAGGGTTTCGCCTTGACACTGTACCCGCACTCGTCTTATAGTTACTTTACTTCCAAGGTATTCCTGGCTTCAATTTCCTACGGGTGCTAAGTATGTGAAGGGTTTTGCCTTGACACTGTACCCGCACCCGTCTTACAGTTACTTGGTTGCTGAGGTATTCTTGGCTTCAATTCCTTGCAGGTGCTAAGTATGCGAAGGGTTTTGCCTTAACACTGTACTCGCACCTGTCTTATAGTTACTTGGTTGCCAAGGTAAGGGGTATAGTCCCGCTTACTTTTGAATCTTTTTGAATCTTTTTGAAATTCGAAAAGTTGGTGAAAGGATAAGAACAGTCCAAACTGTTGAAACGTCGTTCGACGGTTTCTTCTGACAGTTTCAGGACGTGCAGGAAGTTATGGCGACGTGACAGTACATGGTCATTCCAGACGCTTTTTCAGGCGCGTGGGCGCAATTTTTTGGGCTCGTGGGTGCGGATTTTACTGCGCGCGTCCCGTCAACAGCTGTTGCCAGCTTGCTTTTTCCACGTGTCATAGTTTCATTGCACCAGCTCTTTTCTCTCTCCTCCGCATTAAATTCATCGCATTCATTGCGATGAGTATATAAAGGGGGAGAGGGTCCTTGGTAATCCACACTTTCACTTCTCTCTTCTCCTTCTAAGCGATTTCCGGCGAATACTCTTTCTGTCGAGCATTCTGAAATCGTTCTTTACCTCCAAAACATGTCTATTCATGATCCAGAAGCTATCGTCGAGGAGTCTGACTTGTATGTCGAGAACCCGACGTCTACGTCCGATAAGGACGATAAGAGCACTGTTGGCGAATGCCAGTGTGCTCTTCCCATCGAGCTTTACCGGTATATCGTCCGGAAGTTCATGCTCGAGCCCTTCGAGCCTGAGTTTCCGGAGCCACACCAGACGGTGTACGATGCCCCCAAGGGCAAAATAGGGGTATATGCCGCATTCTTCGTCTATGGGAATCTTAGGTTCCCATTGACGAAGTTTGTATACCGTGTTCTGGATAGACACGGTGTGCACCTGACGGAGGTACACCCAATGGCGATCGCCAAGATCCGCCATTTTGAGTGGGTGTGCCTCATTCTTGGCGTGGATCCCCACGTCGACCGCCTGATGACCTTCTACTCCTGGAGGTGCATCCAAGGCTGGTACACCCTGGTCACCCGGATCAAGGGTTTGAAGATCTGCGCTACTGAGCGCAGTCTTCGGTCTTGGAAGCGGGAGTTCTTTTACATCTCTGCCCGTGTCGTCCCTATAGCGATGACATTTAAGAACGGGAGAGCTCTCCCCAGCCTTCACGCCTCCAACTACCAGGAGGCGGAATGGTTCTCCAAGATTTCCCGGATCCAGACTCCGGTTTACCGCTTTCCGGAGTCCGGGATGCTGATGCTCGGTATGAGCAGGGTGTGGAAGGATGCTGGGGCGGATGCGCCACAAATTCCCATCGTACTTGAATACGGTTTGAACTCTATCCCTTACGGTATGCTCCGTCTTTTTTGTTGATTTAAGGTTTTTTCTAACTGTTTTCTTTTTATTTCAGAGAGAAATGACTTGCAGTCCCTCCTGCATCCGCGGGAAGCTGACGGTCCCGCTCGGTTGGGTACTCGCGCTCTTGACGAGAACGAGTTGCCCATCCTTGCGCAGACTGCGGATCGGTTTGTGGAGGCCTACCCGCCAGGGCACGAAATACTGAGCGCCACGCGGCCAGGTAAAAGACTATTTAACCCTCGCCCTCTGAATGCTGAAACCTTTCCCGGAATTCCTCTAATCTTGTCATCTTCTGATGAGGAATCCGCAGATGGTCCTTTTCTTGCGCGGAAGAAGAAGGCTGCTGGCGGGAAGGGCAAGGCGAAGGTAGCCTCCACCGCCGACCAGGTGAACCGGTCTGAGTCGGAGACCGAGAGTGAAGAGGCGGCGGGGAACCCAGGTGGTGTTGAGACCACTGCTCCGGAGGTTGAAACGGCTGTCACCTCCGAGCAGCCCAGGACGACGACGGTGACCGGTACGAAGAGGCCGGCTCCATCGGGTTCGTCCCCGTCTGTTCGCACCTTCAAGCTCAAAAAGACCCATAAGTGTACATAACTTTAACTTCATATCTTTCCGCTATTATACTTATATATCTTGTCTTCGTGCAGGCGTGGATGCTACGGCATTCCAGAGTGGAGCGGGAGGAAGCAGCTCTGGACCTATGAAGGTAGGTTTGGTCAACCTACCCGAGGCGATGACCCAGGCGGCTACGCCTGCTTGCAGTACTGGTTCAGTTGCTCATCCCGTTGAGCCAACTGTTCCAGCTGTAACATTATCCCCGCCGGCCGTCAGTGCCATTTTCACAGAATCCATCACTGAGCCGGCGGTGATTTCTCTTGCGGGTTCTTCCGCAGCCGCGGCCACGGTTGTGAGTTCACCTCCGGTGAGTTCACCTCCGTTGGTTTCCACCGCGGCAGCCTCCACCATGCCTCCTCCGGCGCCTGCGACTACGGCCAGTCCTTCAGGTACGTTTGGGGTTGGGGCGTCTAGCCAATCCCTGCCTCCTTCCCGTCTCCTTGACCTTTTGGATGGATATCCCTTAGGTTCAGGTGATGGGTTTGGTGGCTATCGGCCTGTTGTCGACCCTACAGGTGCGTAGGGTTATTTTGGCCTATATCCCTTTCATCATTTTTCTCTTAACTGTTTTTTGTTTTATTGCAGTTCGTGATTCCAACGAGGTGTACGCTCCTCGGTGGAAGATCCGCCGGGGAACGACCCTCCGGACTGCTGAGGATTGCGTCGAATGGGCGCGTCACGCCGCCTAAGCGGTGCGCTGGGGGAGGCCATGGCCAGCTACCAGGAAGGTAGGCTGTCCAACGAGCTCCGAATCCTCCTCGCCCGGATGCAGCCGCGCGTCGAGCTACTTTGTCGTGAAAACGACAAGTTAAAGACGCCGCGTAGCCTTGAAGTGGCTCAGGCGCGGGCTATCCGGGAGGAGAATGCGAAGCTTGCCGCCGTTGCTGCGGAAAAGGAGAAGGCCTTCAAGGCCCTTGAGGTTGACGTTCAGGCTCGTCTCGAGGCCCATTCCAAGGCCGCCCAAGCTGTTAATGAACAGCTTCGGTTGGCTAAGGAAACTGCACGGAACGCAACCGAGAGGGCCACCAAGGCTGAAGCTGCTGCTGAGCCTCTACGCGTCGAGAATGAGGAACTTAAAGCCAAATTAGAGAGGCTCCAGCAGGCTCATGATTCCTTGGCCATGGAAGATGCCAAGAAGCTCCAAGAGATCTTGGACCAGAGGGGGGTGCTTGACCACACTGAGCGTAAGCTAAAGGGCGTCGAAGAGGCTGCAGCCAAAGATGTGTTGCTTGCCAACCTTACAAAGAACGAAGCCGAACGCACCCGTAATGAAGCTCAAGCTGCCCTCCAGGAGGCTCTGGTTACCAAGGAATGGCTTCTTCGAGAAGCGTTGTCGCAGGTATGCGCAGTTTCACAATTTCTTTACGCTTTTCCTTACACTTTGAAGAGTTTTTGATATACTTCTGTTTTTTAGGTTGTGCATCGGGTGTTCACGAACACATCATATGACGATGCGATGAGCGCAGCCCTCAACGCTTCTCATGAGGATGGGGAAAAGGCTGGCTTCCTGCTTGGTCTAGGGTTTGTTGAACAAGGCATTCCGCCTTCCAACTTCCCTCTTTACAATGTGGATACTGAAGCTGCGTATGACCAAGCAGTGAATCAGTATGCTGCCTTCCCGCATCCGGTGGTGGAGAAGGTAAACGAGATTGCTTCTGCTGATGATGGGCTAGCTATCCTCAAAGCTTTCCTTGAACCGCCACACTCTACTGATGGTGCGGGTCCAAGTGGGAGTGGTCCTGAAGCTTGATACTTTAGATCCCTTTCCACCATTAGAGTAGATTTTTGTTTGTAGACTTCTAATCTTGTATGCGGGTATGTACCCAGCAATTCTTGTAATGTTTGAATGTTGATGGAATAAAAATTATTTGTTAATGCCTTGCCTTGTTTATTTCGCTCATATTTTATTTTAACTTAGCAATTTCTTTAGTACTTAGATAAGTTAACTTTTCAACGTGGCAGATAATAAGTTAAAGTTTTGCTTCCTCTTTCGTGATTGTGCGGATAAGACCGTCACTTTCACTTAGTAGGATGGCTAAACTTTACCTATATCTGACCTGCGTGGAAGTTTTCCTCATCTTTTCTTTTGAAATTTTCTAAGTGTTTTGAATAAGTTAACCTTTCGACGCGCGGTTGCCAATAGGTCAATGTTCAGTTTCCTTTATCATGATTGTGCGGGTAGGACCGTCACTTTCATTTATTGGGATGACCAAACTTCACCTATAGCTGACCTGCGTGAAGGTTTTCCTTAGAAATTTTTACCGTTTTATGTGTTTATGCGGGTTTTGCCGCCTTCCACACGCAACGACTTACTTCTTCCCATATTTATGCGGTGAATACCGGCATATCAGCGTGGGAAGTTCATAAGTATAAAGGTAAGGATATCAACACAATGTGAAAGGAGAATCGTTTCCATTAGAAGTGGCTCTAGGCCTTTTCTTTACAAGTTTGGAATTGATCTACATGTAACATTTGCGTAATTGAGCTCCGTTCCATGTTCTTGGGATAGGAGTGCCATCGAGCCTTTCGAGCCGGTATGCGCCTTTTCCCAAAACTTCTTTGATAATGTACGGTCCTTCCCAGACCGGTGCCAATTTTCCTGGGCGCTCTTGGTTTGAAGCCTCGTTGTTACGCAATATGTAGTCTCCTACATTGAAGTTGCAGAGTTTTACCCGCGTGTTGTAGTACTTTTGCATTTGTCGCTTGTAGTTTTCTTCACGCGCTGCGGCTTAGTCTCTGCGTTCCTCGGTTAGCATAAGGTCTAACCATCTTTCCGCATCGTTGTCTTCTGGCTGAATCAAGACCCTTGGTGAGGGCAAACCAATTTCGACTGGGACCATGGCTTCAGTGCCATAAGTGAGGCTGAACGGGGTTTCTCCCGTACCGGCCTTTTTCAGCGTTCTGTTTGCCCAAAGGACGTGTGGAACTTCGTCTACCCAGCCGGATCTGTGTTTCAGGAGTCTTTTCTTTATGCCTTCGACGATGCTTTTATTTGCTCTTTCCACCTCACCGTTACCTTGCGGGTGTGCCACTGAGGTAAAGGTGTGGGTGATTTGAAGTTCTTCTAGCCACTTTTGTAGCTTCTTGTCAGCAAAGTTGGTGCCGTTATCACTCACCAAAGTCTGTGGAAGTCCAAAGCGACAAATAATAAATTCCCAAATAAATTTTTTAATATGTTTTGCGGTTGTTTGGGCTAAGGGTTTTGCTTCTATCCACTTGGTGAAGTAGTCGATGGCTACCACTTGGTGAAGGAGGCGCCGTTGTCAGCAAGAGTGCGGGAAGTTATGTAATGCCCCAGCTGGCTTTTGATGACGATAGGGCCTTCCTTGCTGGGTCCTCCTGGCACTCGCGGGAAGCGCACCTCAGCTTCCTTCCATTCGCATGGTTCTGTCGTTCGTCTTTTTCTTCCTCTGATGTTGCTATGAACAATGTGGATGCTGATGTCAACGGGCTTTCGTCCATTGCCTTTATACCGGTTATCATTCCTTCCTCCATTCTTGATTGATTCCACAAGGTGTGCAAGTCTTCTATCCTTGACGAATGTTTCAACAATATCCTTCAAGGATGTACACTCCTCTGTACTGTGACCCTTTGTCCCGTGGAAGTCACAGAATTTGCTCTGATCCGCATTAGGTCGTTGCCGGATCATTGGAGCTTTTGGCCATGGGAGTTTTTCGGTGGAAATATCTCCGTGATGCTTTTGGTGAGTGGCGTCCACCGGTGTTTTCGGCTTGAAGGGTGCGTGTTATCCCTTCCGCCAACAAGAGGGCGAGAGCTGGATGAGGTGTCAAAGCTTACCCTTGACTGCCAAATACCTAGCTTCCTCTTTTTGTTCTGCCGGGCGATCCGAACATTGTTTTCTCTGGTCCTCTGCGTGTAGAGATGTGTACTCTGGGGAAGATCCCTACCCAGTTGCTTCTCCGTCTCGGCAAAGCGCTTGGCCGCCGTCATGATGGCATCCCATGTGGATGGCATGCCGTCCTTACCCGTCAACGTGCGGATAAGCTCTGGGTATTCGGCGCCCTGGATGAAAGCGGCGCGAACAAGATCTTCACTTATGTTGCCCAGACTCAGCTTCTTGGAGTTGAAGCGAGTGATGAAGTCTAGTAAAGATTCATCTTCCTCTCTCACGCAGTTGAGGATCGTCCACTGCTCTTCAGTATATTTCCTCTGTTGACTGAAGTGTTGGCTGAACTTGTGTTGAAAGTCCGCCCAATCATAGATGTGGTGGACCGGTAAACGATCAAACCACGCCCTGGCTGCTCCAACCAGCGTCATCTGGAACATATAACACCACGTGGGTTCCGTCCAGTTACTGACGGTTGCCCCCGCTATGAATCTGTTCAAGTGATCGTCTGGGTCGGATAGACCATCATAAGTGCCGATGTTGGACATCTGTTTGGCACTTCTCGGGGCGATTGCTTCCGCAATGTCCCTTGCAAACTTGGATGTTCCCGCATTTGCAGCAGTTGGTCTAAAGGTTTTGGAGAAGTCGCGTGGGTTTCCCCCCGCGTTCCTTGGTTTGAAGGTTTCTCCGAAATTCCTTCTTGGTTGGAAGTCCGTTTCTTTACGCTTCCCTTTCGCTCTATGGCGAGGGTTCGCGTCAGTGTCGGATTCCTCCCGATCATCGTCCGAGTACTCGCACTCACTGTTCATGTTGAGCTGTTGTCGAGTGCTCCTGAATTCGTCAGCCTGTTGGAGTGAACGCAAGCGTTCATCCAACTCAGCTTGGAATTCCTTTTGACGTGCTTCGGCCCACGCCTTAACTTGATTGAGTGTTTGGCGAGGGAGCCTCGTCTGTTTCTCCAACTGGGCATCAGTGAACCCCAGTGAAATATTGTTTACTGCACTTGCCCCGGCTTGGGTAACCGGGGTAGTGTTCGTAAAATTTGTGTAACCGCCGGTGTTCCCCCAAGTAGCTGGGGTTGTGGTTACCGGGGTTTCTTGGTCACTTACTGGCCTTGGGACCGGAGTAACGTTAACCATTTTTTCAGAAGTTTTGAAAAAACTGAATTAGTTCTAGCTTTTATGCACGGATGGCGCCAATGAAGAAACACTAGGTGACCCCGAGTAGATTATGGATAATCTGGGAGTTAAGTAATGTTTCCCACGAGGTTAGGTCCGGCAAAGAAGGATGTTCTTCAGATGACCTGCAAAACAGACACCGTGAGCTCGTCACTGAGAAGGGGGGGATTCCTCCTTGTGACCACCCTCCGGCGTGAGAATCAGACTAGATTGCTCTGAATATAAGTGTATATTGAGAGAAATAGCTAGTGAAGGTAAAATACCAGATGATCCTACCGTTCCAAGGTGTTGGAGTATTTATAGCCGAAGGTAGGTTTCCAAGCATGTACAGCCGGCTGTATAATATTCCTGTTCTACCAACTACGGGCTACGCACGTGCCATGCTGTTTGGTGGGTAGGCAGCGGCTGATAGTAACCAGGCCGGCTGTGTACTATTCCTTTTCCACCAACTGCAGGCTATGTGCGTGCCACGACAAGGGTTGGTGAGTAGGCAGCGGCTAATAGTGACAAACAGTACTAGAGCATGCTCCTCGTACTGTTTGTCGGTGAGCTGTCACCCTGTGATTGGTTCATGGGCTGCTTTGGTCAGATCTTGTCTATTTTGTCCATACCTTGGCAGGTATAGTACAAAAGATCTTCCAGAAGCATACGGACTGGCTCAATTGGGCGGGAGTATTCCCGCCTTGCTCATTCCTTCAGGTGACACTGAATTATTGAGTGCCTTGTGCGTGTAGCCTTGCTATTAGTGCGGGTAGCCTTCCCTGATGGCTTGTATCCGCAGCTGCGGGGACAGGCGGGGTACTTCACCATTGGGAGGCTTTCCCTGCGTGAACAGCTGGCGTACTGCGCGTAAGGTCTTCATCTCTGAGCATGGTGGGTCCTGCGGAACCAGTTGGTCCTTGCGCAAACGTCCCTCTTCAAGGTGAGTCTTGCGGGTCCAACTGGGCTCTGCTGGGACCTACCTCTTCAGCTCCAGATCAGTATTAAGGTATTGATTTATTGAAGGTTTATGGTCGCAGGGTTGAATTGGGGATGCTTGCTCGTTTAATTGTATTATTACAAATGATTATACGTTTTTTGATTTAGGGTTTTTGGTTCGGCTATATGAAATACGAATTGCCGATTTGATTAGATCCAAATACCATAAATATAGTGTTAGTTAGGCCGAGATTAGGAAATATATCACAATCTTGATTCAAATTCCATATTGCTTCCGAGGATTTAGGTCCAAGCTTTCATATAGTGGAACCGGGTTTGCGAAATAGGAACTTGAATTCATGAAAACTTTTGACATAAGAAGAAATTTGTAATTCACACCAAACCATACTTTCATTTGTTTGAAATTTTTGCTGCAGACTTTAAAAAGCTGATTATAATGTTATAACTTTATTCTTTAATTTTTTTATAATTTAAATATTTTCTTATTTATTCCTTTTACTTTGAACAATATGCTTTTATGACAATTCAAACTTTTAAATCCAATTATGATCATTGATAACTTGATATTGCAAAATTGTTGGACCCAAATCATTTATTATTATTATTATTATTATTATTATTATTATTATTAATACCAGCATCATCTCCTCGTCATATTATCGTCATCTCCTCACCACCACCCCTACTGCTATTTCAATTTTGCCTTTAATCCTCGGTTTTGGGTCTGCCCGCCAGGTGTTCGATAAAATGTCTCAATGAGTTAATTGGTTTTTTTGGGTTTACGGAGGGGAGAGCAACTGTCGGTTGCTCTCCTTTCTCCTCTTAGTTCGGGTTTTTACTCCCAAAACTCAGCTCGAGTTTGTTTGTTGGCCTTTTTGTCGTGAGGGGTTATGACAAGGGCTCGGATTGTCAAAGGAGCCCCATCGGGGGAGGTGGGCACGGGAGGTGGACATGGTTGTCGGTTCGACATCATTTCTCGTTGTGGATTAATTGATGAGGGTGCTATGTCTAAGACCCTAGAAAATAGTGTGGGTTCGGTGGGTGTTTGGCCATGTCCTTTTAGGGGGTTCCATTGTTGCCCGGATGGATGGGCGGGGTCAAGGGGGATCTCTCGGTTAATGGCGCATATCAAACGACTTCATTTGTCGTCGGATGAGCGGAAAGGGACCCTACGGGACGCCATTTCCAGGGATTGTGATTTATTTATTTCGGTTGGGGAGGCTTTTAAGGCCTCGGACCAGTGGCTATGTGGGGTATGTATGCGTCCAAATGCTCTTAAACGGACGTGTCATCATGCTGATGGAGTCACCAAGTACAACGAGGGTGTGGGAGCTGTGGAGGAGTTTATTGTGGGGATTGATAAACCACATGTTATGAGGGATGTTGCTCCCTTGGGAGGGATAGTGGTGGATGAGGTTCTCATTGACCGCGTCTTCTCTCTTCCTATCACAACTGTTAAGAGCATCCCTCATAGTTGTCGTATGGCATTTGCTCAAGCGTTAACTGCGGCTCTGGGTAAGGTGGTTGCTATGCCAGACTCTGTTGAGGCATGGGTGAAACTTTTCTTGTAACCGCGGTGCACGCTGCGTGTTTTCAGACCTTCTAAACGTCAGGAGCGCAGGTCCGGTAATAGAAAGTCTTTGCAATGTCAGAGTATTCAACAAGCACTAGCAAGTTGGGGTGCTAAGGATGGTTTTGATGCGCTTATTTTATCCATTTTTGCTACACCTATAGGGGTGAACTCGAGTCATGGGGAGCCTCTCGCTAAGCACGATGATGTTGCGGTATGCGCCAATGTGAAACAATGTTTACGAAAAGTGGCGGACGGGCATTTTACTGCCGCCATTAAAGTATTATGCTCTTCAGGGGTTGCACCTTTCGGCAATGACACTTTGAAAGCGTTAGTGGCTAAGCATCCCAATTTGCCCCCGCCGGTTATGCCTGCTTCATTGCTTTCTGAGCCTCCTCTTGTTGTTGATGAGGATTGTGTTCTTGGATGCATTAAATCCTTTCCTTAAGGGACGTCATGCGGACGAGATGGATTGAGGGCACAACATATTTTGGATACATTTTGTGGAGAGGGGTCGCCGATCGCTGTTGGGTTACTAAAGGCTACTACTGCAATGGTTAATTTATGTTTGGGGGGGAGATGCCCAAGGGTTTTGGCAGAGTTCATTGCGTCGGCTCCTCTCACACCGTTGCTCAAACCGGACAATGGGATTAGACCCATTGCCGTAGGTGCCATTTGGAGAAGATTGATCTCTAAGGTGGCTATGAGGGGTGTGTGAAAGACATTACTTAATACCTGTGCGACTTTCAGTTTGGGGTTGGAGTCCCTAGTGGTGCAGAGGCCGTTCTTCATAGCGCGAACAGGTTTTTAAGTAAGTTCCATTCTGATGGGTCATTGGCTATGCTTACTATTGATTTTTGTAATGCCTTCAACTTGGTGGATAGGACTGCCCTTCTGAATGAGGTTCGGGCCCGATGTCCATCTATTTCCTTATGGGTGAACTTTTTATATGGGCAACCGGTCAGGCTATATGTGGGGGATGACCACATTTGGTCCACCACTGGGGTTTAGCAGGGGGACCCTTTGGGACCTCTTCTTTGCGCCTTAGTTCTGCACCCACTTATTCATCTAGTCCAGAGTTCCTGTAAGCTTCTCTTTCATGCTTGGTACCTAGATAATGGTACAATTATTGGGGACTCTAAAGAGGTTGCCAAAGCTTTAGATATTATCAGGTCGGAGGGTCCCCGCCTGGGCCTTGAACTTAATATTAAGAAAACCGAAGTATTTTGGCCGTCGTGCAATGGGGTTAAGGTGCAGGAGGGGGTGTTTCCCTGTGAGATTGGAAGACCGGTGCTAGGTGTGAAACTCCTCGGGGGAGCCGTTAGCCGGGATGCCGGGTTCATCAGTGAACTTGCTATGAAAAGGGCTTCGAGAGCTGTGGAGTTGATGAGCTATCTCCCGCATTTGCGGGACCCTCAATGCGAGCTCCTTTTGCTCCGCTCATGTATGGGAGTTGGAAAGTTGTTGTTTGGTCTCAGAACATGCCAACCTGTGTATGTAGGGGAAGCAGTTTCTGTGTTTGACAATGGCCTTCGGGGGGCGATTAAGGACATCGTGGTTTGTGGTGGTCCCTTCTTTGGAGATTTTCAATGGAGGTTGGCATCACTTCCGACTCGTTTTGGAGGTTTGGGTTTATGTTCAGCTTCAGACGTTTCAACTTATGCGTTTGTGGCCTCGAGGGCGCAATCTTGGGAATTACAAGACCACATTCTTCGAGGTTGTGGTATTGATGGGTTTGACTCCGATTATGGGAGTGCGATAGATCGGTTGCACAATTCACTTCCCGATTTTGACATTAGCGGTTTCTCAAATAAAGACACCGCCCCCCTAAAGCCCAACATGCTTTGGCGAGTGCCCTTTATAGTGGAATCATCAAGAGTTTGGAAATGAAGTTTGATTTATCCCCTCGTCAGAAAGCGGTGTTTGAGTGTCTTCGGGCTCCTCGGGCTCAAGATTTCTTAAGTGTTCTCCCTATTGAAGGATTGGGCCAACATATGTCGGCTTTGGAGTACCGGGCCATCCTGAAGTATCGGTTAATGATCCCTTTGTTTCCGGTAGATGAGCCGTGCCCGGTTTGCCGTAAGGTTTGTTTGGATTCTTTTGGCGAGCATGCGGTTCACTGCAAAGAGTTGCTGATGTGCGAAAATATATATATATATATATATATATATATATATATATATATAAATAAAACACAAGTCGCAACTAAGCTTTAAAAACCAAACAATCTATCCTAGTTCATACAAACGGCAAGTGTACCGGTCGCGTATAGCACAGATGAGGAAAGTCTGGATATCAAACTCGAAGACACGTGAAAACGTTTATAATCACTAAACTCTAACCAAGACTCACCAAAATAATACTTAAATGATTTTTAAGATAATTAACTACTTAGCCTAACTTACTTTAACTAAATTAATTAACTAAACTTAACTTAACTAAATGAAACTCTTGACGAAAGTTGGAAACTTTGACTGCAGTGATAAAAACGTCTACCTAGGTAAGAATCATATTAAAGGAGATGACAAGACAATGGATTGAAAAACTCTCACGACACCGGTTCTAAAGGATGACACAACTAAGGTTCGCTCAAGAAGGTCAGATCACCTCTCGGTCTCACTAACAAACTCTAACTTATCTTAGTTCATTTTATGAACAAACCCGGAAAACAAATTATTAACGTGTTCTAATGCCGACTCACCTCTCGGTCTCACCGACACACTAGCCTAATGGAAACGAATACTACGCAACCAAGGATAGAGGAACAATTCAACTTAACTTAAACTAGACCAACTAATCGCAAAAACACCCAAACCAACAAGAACAAAACCCGCTCTCGCGCGATCTTAATTCTAACAAGTAAAAGTAATGAGACAGGTATACTTCTTATCACCTCTCGGTCTCTAAGAAGGTGTTTCACAACTGATTTTATCTAATTAATTTACCCACTTATCCCTACGGTTGTACTTCCCGCAAATAAACCCTAAACACAAAGTAAAGAGCCTTAAACATGCAACAACTAATCAAAACCGATTCAATTAATTAAAGCACGAGGTTATTAGGTATAATCAAACAAAACACAGCCACTAAACACAATCTAATTTACTGTTAAATCAAACTTTACATTAACAATTTAAGCCATGATCATTAACAATCCATATTACTAGTCAAAACCTAACAATATTCATCAAACATGGGTAGAACAAACAAGATTAGCTACTCATTGATTTTGGACAGCAGCAATATATCAAATTAAACATCATATAACTCAACATAAACATAATAAAACTCATTCAATGATCAAGAACAATCAAACACAAGTCAATATCTAAGTTACTTGCAAAACAATCCAACAAAAAAATCAAGTTCAACTAGTTAGGGTTCTTGAACAAGAGATAAAGTTTATGAATGAATACTTATGATTTATGGCTGAGATTATGGGTTTAGATGATGCCTAGCAGCTGCACAAGACTCTCCTTGGTGTTCTTCTTCCTCTCCAGCCGTCACAACCACCAAACCCTAGCCGCCAAACTCTTTTTCTTTCTCTCTTTGCTGCTGCCGATCGCAAGTTGTGGGCAGAATTGGGGCTGCTGAATTTCGGGATTTAGGGCTGGTATATGGCAGAAAATTAAGTTAATTAACTTAATATAATATCATGTAAGGCTTCTAACTTGTGGGCTTGGGTCGGGTCTTGAGTTGTAGTTTTGAAACTTGACCAAAAAGGCCCCTAGAATCTTCCAACTTAACTCTCTTTTCACCATCTTTCAAAAACCTACAATGAACATTTAAACTTTGTAAATTATTGCACTTAACCCCTAATACTTTCATAAAATAAACAATTAAGCATAAAAACCATGATAAAATCATAAAGAAAGTAAGTGTGTTTTACAACACATCAAACATCCCCACACTTAAGACTTTTTCGTCCCTGAAAAAGATTTGACTGCAGTTGGATCAGAATCGGAAAATCATAGTCAAATCACACATATAGGTTAGATTTTAAAGCTCAGAAAAACGCAAAAACCGCGATCATCGATATTGTTGTCCACCTAAATCCATGCCTCAATCTTTACCGGGACAAATAAGATCCGACAATAATATTACTTAGTGGTTTACACAATTAAGACCCGCTTATTTTCAGCTTTTACCGGACCAGACCACCCCAACTTGACTTAAACCTCAAAGTTAGCAGATTTAAAACTTTGTTGCTCAATATTTATGAATAGTTAATACGATCAAGGGTATTGTTTATCCACCTAAGCTTAAGCATCAAAGTCTACCAAGAAGCCATTAGATACGATTAAGGTTCAATTTATTAATAGCTAGTGTTCCCCACAACATGACATACCCCCGTTATCAAGCAATACCCCAAATCCATCACCATAGGTGAGTATGCAAAATTTCATCTGTAGGGCTTACATGTAGCGTGTCCCTTGTGGTCCGTTTCTTAATGGTAATGAGACGCGAGCAAGGGGACCCCACATGGCTAACAGCGTGGATGATCAAGTCTGTAGTGTATTTGTACTTTTGTACTTTTTGTGATCATGTTTATAGACTTATAAGGGTTTGCTCTTTGGCTTTATTTTAAATATCCACAACCCCACTTAGGAATTGTGAATACCCAAATGAATAGATTGCATACAGACCCATGGTCTCCGGACCCGAAGCATCCCATTAATACAGGATTTAAGGTTATAAAACCATACGCCAATGAGGTGTAAAAACTAGCAGTTTAAGATTTATATCACAGGCTACACGGCATACTCTAACGTTAAACCTACCCAAGCATCATATGATAACGTATTCAAATTTTTAAAAACTCACGATACATCCACTTTTTCACACCAAAATTTGAGGCTTGAGTATGGCCCGACCTTTCATTGCTTATTTTCCACGGACAAAATGCTTTACCCACAAAAGATTTCCGTTTAACCGTTTTATCAAATTTGCCCTTTCATTTTCAAGGCTGAGCCTACCGACACATCCCAAGTTAAGTGCGTTTTCTTTTATTTATCTCATATTATTAGTAGTTTGAAAAACCGATTTCCGATAAATATCATCATCTCCCACTTTAATGCAAAAGAAACTAAAAACAAGGGACAATTTTGAATTTTTTTTAACATAAACAACGTACGAAAACGAAAAACAAGTGAAAACTTTTTATTTTTTTATTATTTTTTTTTCTACAACTAAGTAAAATAAATTCTCATCCCCACACTTAGAACGAAATCGTCCTCGATGAGAACAAGGAGAAGAAATAAAATAAAAATAAAATTTAAAGCATAAAATTAAAACTTGAAAGAACAGAAATTAAAATAGAGAACGGGTTACTCCCCTGGTTTAGATGCAGATTCTTCATCAGCTGTGTATGACTCGAACGAACGACCGTATAGCATTTCATTCGCGGCCGCAACCTCGGGTGAACCAGTTCCAAAACGCCATCAGAGCTAACATGCGCATAATAATACCTGTAAAAACTCAAACTCGCTCGCATGTAGCGGCGTACAAAACAGAAAACAAAAACATAAAAAATAAACATATTTTTGTGTTTTTGAATTTTTTTTATAAATATAAATAAGAATAAAACAAATAAAAACAGATAATAAAGAGAATCATAATACAAACTCTACAACTCGGGCTGTCTCCCGAGTGATGCATCCATCACGCCTATTCCTCGGTGAATGAGTCAAGGTAGAACACCTCGACTGTCTGATCAGTTATCGGCTCTCCTATGTAATGCTTCAATCTATGGCCATTCACCTTAAACTTCCCGCTTCGATCTTGTATCTCAATCGTACCATACGGGAAAACCTCGACTGTCTGATCAGTTATCGGCTCTCCTAGGAGTGTCCCCTCTTGTTGGGATTAGGGACACTGGATTTGTAGCAGGTCAGGCAGCATTGAAGGCGGCATCGAGCAAGGTTGCTAAACACGAGAGAGCTTGTTTGGAGAATCAACACGTGTTTATCCCCTTCGCCTTTGACACTTTTGGTTTCTTAGCTCCGGATGCCGTGGACCTTTTGAATAGGGTTCAGAAAGTTGTGTATAGTAACGTATCAGCCCATAAGAATCAAAACTTTGTTTTTAGTCGGATTGGGTTTGCTATCCAAAAGGGGATTGCGGCGCAGCTTGTTGCCCGCTTACCTGTCACTTCATTGTAAATCGTTTGGATATTTCTATGAAATAAATTGGGTAACCAGATAGAAATAACGGGTCTAAGAGTTGGGTTCGGGTCTGGGTGACGGGTTATAAGGATTCTAATATAATTATATATATAATTTACACTTTAGACCCTGGAGTATGAAGATTGAGACAATAAGAGGTAAAAGTTTAAGTTTGGGCGTTTTTTGCCAAAGTAAGAAAGTTATAATTATATATTATATAATCAAATAAATAACAACGTAATAATAGTTAATCTTCTCGATAAACGCGATATTTCGATTAAATAAAATAACCCGAACATGAAAGCGGGTCGGGTAACGGATATAAATATAAATTGGAAACCCGTGTTGTTACAAAACATGTTTTTCCTTGGTGTTCCCCGATAGCGATCTCAGCGTCAATCACATTACACTTGAACTTGAACGCTTTGCATATTAGCCTTGTTCCGTTAATTTTGATATTGGTCACTTGATAAAGTGTCAGTTTAATTTCTTATTTATATAATATGAATATAAACTAATGAGTTATTATTATAATTTGTATGTGTGTAAGAGTGGTTAATAGTCCACGAAGAGAACTTGGCCTGCAACAGTGTTATAACACATTTACTTGGAATTAATGTTCATAACTCCATACAGATTAGAAAGAATATATATTTGATCATTCCTAACCTAATCCACCCAAATGGCCCATCCATGTTCACCCATGGACAATCACAATTCGAGTTTTATTCACACACATGCTACATCATCAAAAATTAAAATTTACTGTGTCACCATATTCATGATACTCTTATCATATTTAGTTAGAAAAATAGTCAAATTTTATTATTGATATTTCTAAGACAATTTAGTTAGTGTAAAGTGATGTAATGATGTGATTTAGAAAATATGTGAAATTACCTCCATTGCCCATCACTCCTCCTTTATATATAATATAATATAATATAGATATGTGTTTAATAGTGGTTATAATTTCTTAGAATGAGGGTAAAAGTGTGTTTACTGTAGGGTAGAATGGGTGTGAAAGGATATATTCTTCATTAATTATGATTTAAGTATAGGTAATTCACATAGGGGGACTACCGGACTACTGAAGCGGTGGGTGGGACGTTGGTGAACTGAGAATATTTCAACCGGAAACCCTTAAAAAATGGAAAATAAATCATGAAAATCAAAAGGATAGTGAATATGACTAAGTACCGAGAAACCAGTATTCACATGGTAATTTTTTTGTTTCATAAGAAAGAGACATGGTAGACTTTTAAATAAAGCAAATCTACATATCTTTCTTTATATCTTTTGTAATTTACTATGGTCTAAAACTGCCAACTTGCAAGTGGTGACAAATTAGGTACTACTTCACATGAAGTACAAAGTGGTTGGTGCTGGTGATTTACCGGTAAGTTGAGACGCCTTGTCGGCGGTAAGTAAGGCGGCGAAGCCATTAATGCTATGTTTATCTAGTGAGCAATGTAAACCATCAATCCTCATGCAATTTATGATTAATATATATATATATAATACAAGTTTAAATTTTGGAGGTTTTTAATTGTTATTGTTTAATTAGGTACTCACCAGGCATAATGTTATTGTTTAATTAGGTACTCACCAGTGCATAATGTTAGGAGACCATGAGAGCAATCTAATGATCGCTCTCGTCAATATCCTCCCACCTTATTGTTGACAGCCGATGACGCTGACAGGGTTGTGCACTTGCACACCTTGAAATTTTTGGCGGTACGTATTTCATTTTCGTGTCTATATGGTTGTTGGGATAATATATAGGTTACCAACTTTGGCTAAAAAAACAAACAAGCTAGTATATATAAGCTAACAAAGTTAATAGAAACATAAGTAATAACATATTAAAACCATAGACCTTTGTTCGTTAAGGCTATAAATAATAATATTAATAACCCGGTGAATGAATTGGTGAAAGGTCTTTTCATATCAAATCCCTATTTTTTACTTTTCAAAATATTTTTATTAAATTTTCACAAACATAATAGTTATTTTCAAACTCATGTTAGTTGTTTGTTTAAACAGTTTTTATATAGTAATTTTGTCAACTTTGTTTTATTGTTCCATTAATCTCAATATTGGTAACATGGTCACTATTGTTTCTTTAAGAACTCTTTTTTGCTGTGAAGTCGTAATGATCACATACAGAAAGTAAATGTAACCATCATTTTGTTATTATGATTGTTTTACTGACAATGGCTAGGGTTTGATGACTAAATGCTTGTTGTTTGTCTGATGTATTGTGTGCATTCACAAAGGAAGGACACTCAAGGAATAAAAGAAAATACCATTTTTGGCTTGTTTACGTGAGCCATTAAGTTAATTAAATCTTTTCATACATATTGTATTATCCATAGATTTTACAAATTTCCAACACTACCAAAAGTGTGCTTACAAATTTCCAGCACTACCAAAAGTGTGCTTAGTTTAGTCCGAACTTTACACTATCATCTTTTTCCTTAGCCCAAATCGCCTCAACTTTTCCTTATTACATCCTTCTAACCTTGAGAAATAGTGTATAAAGGGTATGATAAGCGGAGAAAAGGGAGGTTGTTATTCATTGGTATGTATGTATGTATGTTTATGTAATAGAAACACAAGAATGCACTATATATAGGCTAACAAAATTAATAGAAACATAATGACACATGAGAGTTAAGAATGTTGATAGTCACCATAATAATGATAATAATAATCTATCTATAATAATAATAATAACACATGTAAACCATAACGTTTTGTTTTCTAAAGGATTGAAGAGTAATGTCTCAAAAATTGAAGCTTCGTGATGTTGTACTAAGAGCTTTAAGAGTTGATGATGGATACATTGACATACAAGATATTAAGTACTTCATTTACTAAATTCAGATAATACAATTATCTTAATATGTTGATTTTAAAATTTAATTAGGTACACGAATAATAAAATTTAATAATGAAAGGAAAACACATGAAATGTATAATCCCGCTTTAATTGGGTAAGCGTTTCTTTCAACAAAATAAAAGGAGGCATTATATATGAATGAAGTACAAATACCAATTTTACAAATTTCCAACACTACCAAAAGTGTTTTTACAAATTTCCAACACTACCAAAAGTGTGCTTAGTTGAGTACGAACTTTACACTAACATCTTTTTCCTTATCCCAAATCGCCTCAACTTTTCCTTATTACATCCTTCTAACCTTGAGAAATAGTGTATAGAGGGTATGATAAGTGGAGAAAATGGAGGTTGTTATTCTTTGGTATGTATGTATGTATGTTTATGTAATAGAAGCACAAGAATGCGCTATATATAGGCTAACAAAGTTAATAGAAACATAATGACACATGGGAGTTAAGAATGTGGATAGTCACCGTAATAATGATAGTAATAATCTATCTATAATAATAATAACACATGTAAACCATAACTTTTTGTTTTCTAAAGGATTGAAGAGTAATGTCTCAAAAATTAAAGCTTCATAATGTTGTACTAAGAGCTTTAAGAGTTGATGGATACATTGACAAATTACTTTTCTTGCCCTATTATGAAATGTCCGTTTTGTCATCGCCATCTAATTGTGAAATTACTATGGATGCCCATCACTCTTCCTTTATATATATATATATCACTTGCGCTTAATGTCATGATCAAGTCTAGTTTTATGAGCATTTAATCCAGGATTGTTTATGAGATTTCCTTGCATGTGAAACTAGTAAAAATGGGCCCTTGCATATAAGTTTTTTCACTTGCTAATACTAGGGGTGTGTTTTTTATCCGTATCCGAATAAGGAACCCGAACCGAAGTGGCCCAAGACCCGAATAACCCGATCCGAATTCACCCGAATCGATTAAACTCTTAACCCGAACCCGAGATAAAATATTCGGGTCGGTATTTGGGTTGAAATACCCTTATTCGGGTTGACCCGAATAACCCGAAGTATGATACACAATGTATGTGTCCTTATTTTTATAGGGTAGTTTAGCGGTGAAGTAACATTATGACCATATGTATTCTTGTTCGGCTCTTCTCAATACTCCAATTAATATTGGATCTATCACATTGGATCCCAATGTATTAATAACCATATAACATATTGAGAATGTATCTTAAAATCAAAAACTTAAATAGTATAGTATTTAAACCAATATGTATAGAGCATGTTTCTTTAATCTACACGAGTATTGATCCACATGCTACAACACTCCATATCGTCTAAACCATGCTTGCATGATAAATATCATGTTTTGCTAAATATTATAAGTTATTATTGAATATGGTTGTATATTACGGTTTTATAACGACTTAGAATATGGTTTGTTTGTTTTTTTTTGTTTGTTTTTTTTGATATTTAAAGGTGGATAATTTTTTTTAATTTGTTAAACCCGAAACCCGACCCGAATTAACCCGACTCGTTTAACCCGAAACCCGAACAAACCGAACTTATTTGGGTCGGTTCTTGGGTCAATTTGTTTTGAGCTCAAACCTGAACAACCCAACCCGAACAAACCGAAACCCGAATAAATAACCCGAAGAACACCCCTAGCTAATACGATGATAAATGATATGCCAATAAACAAAACAAATTATTGTAGCAAAATGATTTATTTCACATGGTTACATGAACTGTTAGCCTCTACTAGGACAATTAGAAGCAAGGTTGTAGATCAACTCATCATAATCCGTATGTTCTAATACTGTTTTTAATTGTTATCAATGCCATTACAATAAATTCGGGTCAAAGTGAAGATCCCTCCTTACTCCCTATTCTCTCTTAAATATTTATAAAGTTGTTTCTTGAGGGCATTATGGACCATAAGTAGTAATTCAGCATGCCTTCGTGATTATAATCTCACACGACATAGTATATATTCAACCTTGGCCTTCTGGTTTTGTTAGAAATTTCGAGTCTAGGAGTGACTTCTGTTATGTTTGGCACTTAGGCAATCGAGTAGGCGACTTATGTGAAATTTCAGTTGTGTAAATCAATTCCAAATTCAGACCAAAATGATTTCTTATATAAGAGTTTAATGGTTGGTAGTTATATATATATAACATATCAACATAACTCTCGTTATTACCATCGATTAATTATATAACCATCATAGCTACCGGCCTTAACTCCAGCTGAAAGATGAGACGAGACTCTTATTCTCCTCCCGCCGATTGCTGGTTATAAGTTATAACCTTCATAAGGTGCCACTGCCATATACCCTGATATTCAGTGAGCTTCACTCACTATCAAGCACAATAAATTATAACAGTTTTGATCAAGTGTGCACTCCGAATTTATTAAAATGTATCAATGTATATTCTAACTTACTTGACTTTAAGTGAACCCTTAATTACCAAAGATGACTCGACAACAATTAAGTCACTAACAATTTAGTAGAAATCCGTTGTTCTACAAATATATTTTAGATATGAGAGAGATTAACATTTCAATCATATCAAAGCTATAACTTTGTTTTCTATAATCCATAACATACAATGTTTTTTCACAGGTTCAAGGACATTTCCAGATTGGGATGAGATCGGTATGGTTACCATACCAAATTTTATGGTATGGGTATTTCAGTACGGTACCTGCTTTGGTACAAATGATTTTTTTTTTCAAATCTTCATTGAACTTGGTATCGATATCGGTACGAATAACAAATAAGCTGAACTGGTTTAGGTACCGACACGGTGCTGACATTCAACAAACTATAATACCAAAACCGGAATATAACAACTAGAACATAATACCAAAACAGTAAACCATAATACCAAAGTAAACTATAGTACAAAACAGATACCGAGTAGCGAAATACCATCTGCACCCGTACCTTTAAATATCGAACCGAATTCCTAAAATCTGGGTACCAGTACCGAATATGCGGGTACATGTATGAGTGACAATATTTGGGAAAAAAATCTCACCTATAGTTCTAGACACATTAGGACGGAACTTGATATACATAAATAGTTTTATTTGACAAAACATTAAAATTTATGTATTATAAAATTTTAAAATGTAATAAATAGTTTTAATTTGACATAATATGCTATTTTAGTTCACCTTTGGGGACATAATATGCTACTTTAGACTTTTTATTATGATATAGACTATATAGTGATTTTTGTACGTGATGAATATGTTGGAAATTGTAATCACTAAAATACTGAAATAGATAAAACTATGCTTTAGTTTTAGATATTACAAGTCGTTTTTGGGATATGTTTGAAATCAGGTTTCTTTACACAGAGATTCTCATCAATTATAAGATACATTTTCGTTTGGATTTATAAAAAAGTAATGAATACCAAGAGTAAAGAGTTAATGGAATTAATTGACAAGTAAGGTGAGAGGGGTCGGGTAGGTGAAGGTAGAGAATGGTTTGAACCATGTTTACTAGTTATAACCGATAGTTAATAATGTGGAAAGGGTTGTTTGATTTACGAGGTTCAGGAGGGGTCACAGTTGCATGCCAGGTCCAGGGCCATGTACGTACGTATGGGCAGGGCAGGGGGACGTGTTGAAAAATTAAGGTCTATAAATCTCTTGTTAAACAGTGCTTAAATTGTTTGATTTGATATTTATGATCTTTTGTGTGTTCAAAAAGCCTTATTTTTCTTTCTCATATATGACGTCACTTCTGCTTTCTATCACTATTTCATTCTCCTTTTCCTCTCATTTAAATAATAGTTTTTTCTTTAAAAAGTTTATTTAGTGGTCCGACAAATTTTAACTTGTAGTTATTAAATACATAGAATTATTTTGATTCACCTCTTATATTTTGTACCATTACGGTGTAAACCGTGACGTTTTAACGTATTGACAAGTTATAGGTTGTCAGGTTAAGCTGGCTAACTCAAACAATCCTTGCATTTTTTGTTCATGTAAATAAAACCAAATTTAAAATCGTGTAACTTAAACATGACTCGTTTACCTCAGCTATCTAAACGTATTAAACGGGTTGAGGGGTTGTTGGGTAATTATCAAGTTAAATAGTATTTAAATTTTGGGTAAATACGATTAAAAACCAACATACTTTCGGTTTTTTCTCACAAAAGTCACTCAACAATTTTTACACATGAAAGCATACACATGCTAATTTTGAACAACAAAATGACATAACTTATGAGAACACTCTTTTTTTCTTTGTGCAAAAAATTGACATACTATAAATGAGTTTAATTTAACAATGTAGTTTCTTATGTGGTAAAAATTGGCATAAGCTTCTAGGCATAATATTTATTGTTTCATAAGCAAAAGCCTAGATGAAAAAATATAAGAAAAAAATTAACATTAGTGGAATGGAGTGGAGTCCACGAAAATACATAATGGGATTTTGAAAACTCTAACTTAGGATAGGAACTTAAATGAGTATAACTTATAGGTTAAAAATTCAGTTAAATTCGTTTATAGTATAATGAAGGTTTTTTTAAACTTTGTTGGCGTAGTTTTATTGTGTATGAATAAATAGTTACTATATGTTATAAAACAGTTAAAAAATTCAAACATTTTTCAAGTTCTAGGGTCCGTTTCGGTCCGGTTTTATACGACTAGTTTTGTTTATAAACCGTAAACCAAACTATTTACTACGGTTTAAAACTTTTGAACCGACCAACTCAAATTTTTGAAAAAAACCACCGCAAAACCAACGTTTGAATGGTTTCAGGTTTTTATACCGAACCGTGAACACCATAATGCCACATAAGAAAAAAAATATGTTTTCTAAGTTACGTCATTTTTTTTTCAATATTGTGCATGAACTTTTATGTGAAAAAATTTGTTGAGAGACTTTTGTAAGAGAAAACAGAAAGTATGTTGATTTTTTATGGTATTTGTCTTTAAATTTTAATACTTTTAAGTTTTAAATACTAAAAAAATAATTAAAATTTTCACTATTAGATAAAATAGTCAAAATGCTGAATCTTAATGCATGATAAAATAATTTCATATGGCATAAAAATTTGTAAATAATTGCATATATGAAATTTGATGTTTTTCATAAAGATGCCAAAATGAAATGAGGATTCCAACTTCCAAACCAATAAACAGGCTTTGGACTAAGAGGTCATCGCCTGTTGGCAGGGTTAACCCAAAAACCCAAACCCATCCCCATTTTAGGGTTTGGATAAAGGTTGCAAGTAAAACAAAAGAAGAAATGCCAAAAGTAAACAAGACAAACGAAGTATGCCATTATCACTCCTTTTATCATTGTTTCAACCCATGTCTTTCCTATCTCCATCTTTTACAAAGTATTATGTCGTTGACTTGCATTACTTACTATTATAGTAATAACTAAGCTCCAAATTAAAATTAATTATTGCAAATTCTATTTCATATATTCCATAACCTTTTTATTTGCTAATCATTTAATAATAAATTAGCTTGTTTTTTTAATATAACCCAAACATAACATATAAATATTGCCACGCTCTCTTATTTTCTATAACACTTTACAATACGCTTAAACAATTATACACGCACATAATAAAGTAGACACTTATATTTACACCACACTTGTTGACAGGTTTTCCTCAAAAAGGAAAGAGAAATAGACTCTAGTCCTTTTGACTTCAACTTCTATGTCTCGGTTATATATGCACACCTTTTTTTTACCTGAAATTTTGTACTATTTCGTAGTCTCTCTAGTTTTTAATGTATTTAATTATAGTTTTAGTTTGATTTAAGATTTATATTTCTGTAATATGTTTTACATTCTCTTAGAAAAACCCTTATCTACTCTATAAGGAAATGATTATATTTATACGGTCTGATTTCTTAAACCCGGCCTCCTGAGTATATATATTTGTATACAATAAATATCTGATAACTGGGCATGCTTGGTTTTTTGCAATAAATTAAAGAATCAAGCATAGAATTGTAATAGAAATCATATTTGTCGTTCAAAAAACTTATAAAATGTATACAATATAATAATTAGCAAAACAATATATGTCATCCGTCTTTTTTTTTTTTGTATTTTAATTTTTTTAGTGACCAAGAAAAGATATTTTGAAACAGGGGTTTAAGGAAAGACTAACCCTAAATGCACCATATTACCATAATACAAAGAAGATCATTGTTTTAGATTTTACAACTTCATTTATTTTACGAACTTCTACGAATGCATTGGAAATGTGAAAAAACATTAAATCCAAGTTGGAGTTTGTTTAGTAATTTTCGAGGGGAATTAGGATTGTCCACTTTTGAATAGGGGTGAGCTAAATACACCATTTAAATTTCATTTTACACCGCTAATTATTAAATAATGATTGTGTTTAATTTTTTCTTTTTCTTTTTTTTTTCTTTATATTATTACTAATTACTAATTACTATTTCTTTATTAAACTAATTACAATTTTATTTTTATTTTTATTTTATATTTTATTATACTATTATTACTTATATATAAACAAGATATATAATTAAATAAATAAAAGACAAATAAATAAGATATACAATTAATCTATAACTTTATATACAGGAGGTTTCCATATCCAATCTTTATATAGTTGTTGACGTGATTGATATATTTGTTCCCACTCAGATGCGGCAGTTTGTCTGTTTAGTGTCCATAACTTTTGTGTGACACCCATTGGAAACTCGCCTTGCATTTTCACCGCTACATAATGATTTGAATGCACCAGTGCCATTGTAATGATTCTTTTTTCTGGGAACTGGTCAGGTCCTCTCCAAAGCGGAAATATTGTCGAGCTATTATTATTATCTTTACTAATGAAATGAAAAATGACGTTAAACCTGTTTGCAATCAAATACCCCGTCTCTGGCATAATCATCCAGTATTGTGTTGGTGCAAAACCTTCGACTCGATTGGTTGTGTTTTCTCCAAAGTTTAGATGTTGATCAATCCAGAGAGACACAAACATTTTCTTGTATTCCTTCAACCAATTTTTATTTACATAATCTGAAACACCTGAAATGAAATAAACTTGTATGAGAAATATAAAATAACATCGCAACATACATATACATATATATATATATATATATATATATATATATTAAATGTGGAAATATAGAAAACATACGTGGAAATTTTATCAGAATATCTTTAAGGTCCACGCATCATACTCATCCGAATATCTTCCTTCTAATTCGAATGGGCAATTAATCTTTTTTGTGCCGGACACCTTGCTTGATTCCTGAACTCTGTATTTTCCGCCACGATCACATATGAGTACAACCTTGAAGACGAAACCACAAGGTCTTTTATTCGACCTTTTTGTGACGACGACAACACCAAGTGAGTATCCCAACTTTTGTACCCATTCCACCAAATCTTCACGAGACCGGAACACCTACAAATTAATAATAATAATAATAATACTAGTATTAAAATATTAAAATAATAATAATACTAGTAATAAAAGATAAAAGTTAATAATATAACAACAATAAAAATAAAAGTTAATAATATAACAACAATAGATGGTGTCATAAACTATGTTTTTTAATGGATATTGTACCTGATTAGTAGCAAATTGTGGTGTAGTCATAATAATTTCATCATATCCCATTGAATCATTTTCATAAAAAGTCGACATCTATTCAAATAAAAAAAACATAATTATTAGAAACTCAAATATAAAAGAAATAAATGTGTGACATAAATAAAATAAAATAAGTAGACATAAAGATGGAGTGCCTGTTGTGTAAAACAAAAAACAAATCGAAAAAGGGACCCTACATATCTTTTGTGAGGGAAACCGATTTATGCAAAATATTGTAAAGTTAAATGCTGTATACAACTACTCCATATAAACACTTCTTATAACCCACCAAACACAATAACCCTAATATTTTCTTCCCAACCCAACCCCCAGAAAATACTATCTCTTCCTCCCATCCCAGCCGCCCCATTTTCCGGCCAAAACCGCCGGATATTTTTTCCGGCCAAAAACACTACTCTATAAAAACCTTTTTCCGGCCAAAACCGCCGGATTTGTGTTGGTTTGATTTGTATTTTGGATGGCCAGATTTGTATTTTTAGATCTGTGGTGGATGGTGGTGGATGGCGGTGGTGGATGGCGGTGGTGGATGGCGACGGACGGTAGGGGATGGTGGTTGCAGTGGTGGATGGCACTGGCAGGGGATGGTGGTGTGTGGTGGTGGATGGTGGCTTTGAATTAAATATTATTACCTTATTAACTTGTATTTGTTTACTGATTTGGAATATCAAGTTTTGATTAAGTTTTTGATTGAAGTATTCTTATTTATAATACGTAGATGTTCAAGTTTTAGTGATATGGAATTAATGTTAACTTTCTAACTGTATTTTTCTTTTCAATACAAATGTAGTTTTCTAAGGTTTGTATCTGATCAAGAGAGAAAGTGATTTGGAAAGTTAAATTGAAGTTTTCAAAGATAAAAAAGCTGATCATATCTTGTTTAACCAAAAAAAGAGGAAAGCTGACAATCTTATTTCTCTTTCTCTCTCCATTAAACTTTCCAAAGTTGACCCATTATGGTGCATATAGCAGGGCCCTTTGAATATTCTCTTTATGAATATGGTCAAAGATGTTCCAGTTTAAAAAACATTTTTCAATTCTTTTCAATAAAAAAATCTATAACTTGAAATTGGTACAACTACCAACTATCAACTAGACAAACTATAAATGAACAGGGAAAGAAGATCTCTCTTATTTTTATATATGATTGATTCCAAGTGACTTCTAGTTCTACTCTATGACCATAAATTAGCTACATTTAAATTAGATCTTACAGAAACAAAATTACCCAAGTATAATAGCTATGACACATACTTTTATTTTTAAAGCTTTTTCGGTTAAACTCAATGACGGGTTCGGTTGCCCTAAAACTCCAATTATACTTAATCACGTGTATTGATCGAGTAGTAAATAAACAAATTCTTCATTTTTTCCACAAAAATAATGTATATTTTCAAAGCTTTCGGGTCAAGCACCATATATACGGTCGGATTAAATTCTAATCAGGTTACAAACTTTAAATCACATTTAACCATGTGTATTGTGTGCATAGTAAATACGCTTGAATTTTCCAATTCATTCTTTTTAAGTTTTCAGGTCAACCCCCATATACTCTGGGCGTGTCAGATTCTAGTTAGCTTGCCATAACACCCCGAATCATACATATGTATTGTGTAGTAAATGCATTCTAAATATCCATTTCATCACAAAAGTATTGCTATAACATATACTTATCTTTTTTAAAGTTTTCGGGTCAATCTTCAAATATTGGATTAGGTTAAATTCTAGGTCTAGGTGTGTTGCCAAAAAAAAAATCCAATCATACTTAGCATGTACGTGCATTGTGTATTAATTAAATACAATCTAAATATCTAACGATCCATTTCGTCACAATTCCCCATGTTTGTTATTTGATAACCTAAAGATTTTTGTACTTACAAGTTACTAGCTAAGACTCTAACAGGGAGAGTGAGAGAGAAGGACAAACTGGACAGTGGACATCGGACGTGAGGACGTGAGGTTGCTTCGTGGTTCGTAGTGCAAGTGGAGTGGACCATATATAGCCCAACTAAAGTTATGGTAAAACTAAGTGTTTATATAGTTTACAATAGGCTCATAAATAATGGGCGGCCCATCTAAAAGGTTTAGTTATTTATTTATTTTTATTTTACTATTTTTTTTAACATCCGACTTTCATGAGACATGAGACATGAGACATGAGACATGAGACGAGAATCTCACCCTTTTTTTTGTTTTGTTTTTTAACGACCAATGTCCAACCACCCGAGTACAATCATTGGTAAAAGGCTAACCATGCCCGTCATTGAAGACAACGTTGGTGACTCGATCCGTCGCCAATTTCAACCTTTCAGGGGAAGCCCACCGCCCGAAGGCTCGCTATTGTAGACCCCTGGCTCATGCACGACATTTTGTCACGAACGAACTAGATACAATGATTGAAGACGAGAATCTCACCCTTTTTTGTTTTGTTTTTTTAACGATCAACAATGTCCAACCACCCAAGTACAATCATTGGTAAAAGGCCAACCACGCCCGTGATTGAAGACAACGCTGGTGACCCGATCCGTCACCAATTTCAACCTTTCAGGGGAAGCCCACCGCCCAAAGGCTTGCTATTGTAGACCCTTGGCTCATGCACGGCATTTTGTCACGAACGAACTAGATACAGTGACCTCATCTGGAGAAAGTCATTTTGTTGCGTGTGACACTTTTGTTTCATTTTAACTTTTTAAACAATTATAAAAATATACCTCTACTTCTAACTTACAAAACAAGCATTTTGTCCGTCATAAAAAAACATTTTATTAACGGTTGTAGTTTTCTTACTAATGTTTTTCTTTAAACACATACTCGTTCTCAATAACACATACAAACCAAAACCAAATGCCAATTTAGTATCGTATATGTACCTAGCTAGGTTTCGTATACTTTTGAAGCATCCTGAAACGTTTGTGATGATATATATTCTTCATTTTCCATAACAAATTAACAACACTTGATCTCTAATAGGCCATTGGATATTGTTTGTGTAGCGGTGTTGTAACATCCAAAAATGATTCTAGTATTAAAAAAAGAAAGTTGCGTTGAGTTATCGAGTGTTAATAATTAATTTATGCTAAATAAAGAAAAGATCATGGATTGGGATTAAATAAGATGGATTAAAGGGTAACGGGCTTTAGGTCCATGGGCCTTGTGGAATATAAATATCCTCCTAAACCACCATAAAACCCTAAACCTCATTTCATTTCATCTTAATCTCTACACACTCCAAACACACACACCATACGCGGCCGAGCGAGAGAGAGGTGAAATCTGAGCAAGAAAACGTGATTCAAGAGTTATACAAGATCCAAAGTTCATAAGCTAGCTAACCGAAACCAAAACGAAAACATAAAGATATGATTTCGATCTTAAAGTTCATATTTTAATAGACGGTTAGCCATGAAACTTGAAACTATAATAGATCGGCTCTAAACGAAACGTAAAGTAACGAACTTGATGCTAGGACGAATCCAATGAACCCATAAACAGATATGGTTCGTATAGGATAAACCGTAAATCTTGTATTGAACGTTTTTACCATAAAGGTCCAAACTTTACGTCATTCAGGGCTAAGTTTTACCCGAACAAGGCCATGGGAATGATCGCGGGACTTGTTAACGTCATATCCAAGAATTTCTCGATGAAACGAGGGTGATTCTGGTGATTACGAATGAACAGAGGCGAATGCTGAATAACTTCGCCTTCAAGCAAGTTCACCAGCCAAGTTCGCCCCTGACAACTTCGCCTGGCATAAGTTCGCTGTCATGGTTAACTTCGCCTAAGGCCAAGTTCGCCAAACTGTAACTTCGCCTGGTGATAAGTTCGCCCATGATAACTTCGCCTAAGGCTAAGTTCGCTAATGCTCAACTTCGCCTGGCATATGTTCGCCTAGGGTTAACTTCGCCGAACACTAACTTCGCCTATGCTTAAGTTCGCTAACGATAAGTTCGCTTAATGTTAAGTTCGCTTATTGTTAAGTTCGCTTAATGATAAGTTCGCTGGAGTTAGCAAATAAGAAAATAAATTAAAAACCTAATGAAAAATGTGTTAAGGCAGTTAATGTAAATAAAATTTTTCCAAGCTGACCAGGTAGCTCGACCCCAGCCAGGGGCTCTGCCCCTTGGACCCTGCTAGACCCTGCTGCCGCCCCTAGACCCCGCTGCCAGGGGCGCTGCCCTCGGACCCCCGTTCGTTGTGGGTTATATAAAGGTAGAAATACTACATGATTAGTAGTAGTTAATTGATACATGTAAATATTATACAGTTAGCCGTGCACAGCTCAAGAAGGGAATAACGATTAACGGAGAGCGTAACAGGATCCAGGTGAGTTTCTAGCCCCATTTATGTGTTATGTTTTCGGGGCTGTGTGCATACTCAATATGTTTGTTAATACGCTTATCCTAAGAGATAAGTGTATGCCTTATGTGAATAATGTGAAATGTATGAATGATTGCTTGATGGTACGTGAACGATCTTCGGATATTGCACATACTTTCAGGTTTGAACGCTATGTATAAGGTAAGTATGATATGTATGCTTATGTGTATGAACGTGATAAAGTTAATAAAAGAAGGAAAGGATGGTTGTATGGTTACGAAAAGGGTACCGAGCCCTAATAATACTCGAGGTATGATGTATGGTTGTATGGTAACGAAGAGGGAATCGAACCCTACTAATATTCGAGAACTAGGGAACCGAACCCTACTAATATTAGAGGAAAGAGGGTACCGAGCCCTAATAATACTCGAGGAAGGAGGGTACCGAGCCCTAATAATACTCGAGAAATGTAGGGCGTAATGCTATTTATAACGTAAGATATGAAAGCAAGTTAGTATAAAAGAAAGTAAGAAAGTATGAAAGCATGAAAGTATGAAAGTATGATTGAAAGAATATAAGTTTATGTGTATTGTATAATGTATGATTAACTAGAACTCACTCGTGTAGCTGACTTTTAGTATGCACGCAGGTGAGTAGGATGAGGCAGCTCGCTTGAGGGGACACGTGGCGTTGAATAAGAGACTGGCATCGGAAGGCTCAGGGCGTGTTATGTTTTAATTACTTAGTTTTCGAAAGACAAGTTGATTGTTTAAGACAAGTTTTGAATTGTTATGAAATGTTTTATTAAAGTTTTTATATTCCGCGAATGTTTTTAATTAACTCTGATATTAGAACTGCGTTTATGAGTAAATCCAACACGAAAGTAGGGCTACCGGTAACGGGGCCTTACAGGTGTTGCCTTTGTCTACACGTGTCTCAATGTTATAATATTTCATTTTATTCTTGTGTTCATATGTGAGTATGCAACCGTACTATTTCTACACGATCCTTTATTACTTTGCAAAACTAGTCATGTTATTTGACATTTTGACTCATAAACTTGGAAACAACATTGATAGCATACACAATCTTTTGACGATTTTTTAATGTTTTTTTGACTCGTCAAGATCATGCTATCAGTGTTGTTTCCAAGTTTATGAGTCAAAATGTCAAATAACATGACTAGTTTTTTAAGTTTATGCGGAAATCTACTAACACAAATTTTAGTCAAGCATATTTTTTGATATCTTTGTGGGATTAGTTGTTATGGTTTGACGATTCCATGCTTATGATAATGCAAACCCGAAAGGATGGTCGGCACTCTATCACTGGATATCCATGTTTCTTGGACAGTGTTGGAGCTCCAAGAAAACAACACACACTAAATAAACGCCTTAGCGTGCGCATACTTCTCGTAACTTCATTGGGCTATGTCTATGTATTTGCTTTATGAGTTACACCTATCCACTTACCTTTTTTGTGTGTGACAATACTAGGGCCACATAATTCGCATTTAATTTGGTGTTTAACCATACAAAAGATCTAAAGATTGATTTACACTTTGTCTGAGATATGGCCTAGCTTATCCCTTACGTTACCTTCCACTCGGTTTTACACACTTCGGTTCTAGCAGTTTCACGCGGATGTAAACATATATATTGCATAGGCATGTTAGAAATATTGATCATGGCAGCTGCTCAAATCAAAGTAGACTGACGTGAGGGTAGTTTTTATAAGTACGTAGATAAGTTTCTTAGTTATTTCTCTAAAAATAGGTTACGCTGTTTTGTTACTTATGTAATGAAAAGTCCCAAAAACAAGGTTCTCTAAATTATTGAAACAGAAACAATATAATTCCAATATATGTGGATATAAAGCTGTAACAAAATAAATTTTCAATTATTAAATAACTGAAAATTATAAAGTAGAGATCCGTTAAGATAAGGTTCGATCATGAAACCAATCCACCCTAGAGGGAAGATATACAGTCCACTTAAATTTAAGGTAAATCCAATATATAAAATTCGTCTTTATATTAAAATGTCATGATAGTTTAATTGATTGCATATATAAAAAAGACAAAAGACGATAATAACGATAAACCAATCTTTTGCGCTAGAAGTTCAAAACTCAACGTTGATGGCCTTGTATTTAACCATGCATTCTGAAAACGAGTGACAAAAACAATTCTTAGCCCACATGTTTAACTCATGAGGTTTGGTTCAAACCAACTGGCATAAGTGCCATATTAAGTTTGCACCTCTCAATTTCGATCCTTTTATGTGTTAGTCGTTTTCTTGAATAACTTGGCCGGTTAATAAACATATTGACCAAGGAAATTATCAACATAAACAATGAATTTTTGCCTTTCTAAAAGTAGGCGTATCCAAGAAAACCAACCAGCTAAGCAGACCAAGATTTCTTATAAAATAGTTAAATTTTGTGTTTTTTTATTCTAAAATAATCTCAAATAAATATAAAACTCAATAGGAGGATGATACCTCAACTTGTTCAACAAAGAAGAGCCGAAAAATACCATAGGCAGCTAAAGAGAAGTCACGACTCTCCTATAGTTGGGTAAGGAAACATGTGAGATGATGGTAGATGCCACACTAGTTTTTTGGGCTATTCCATGACAGCTAGAATGGTGTCTTTTCGGTTGAATGAGCTTATATGTTAACTTACGATTGGATCTTTCTGATTTGCTTATTTTTTAATTAAACGCAAAGTCACTAATACCAAGAACAAATTGGGTGAACATGATTATTTTGAGACTTTTTCCTAAATTTTATTTGGTATGATAAGCCTTGAAAGTACGGTTGTGTCCATTAAAAGCTTAATAAAAATATACATGTTAATGCGTGAGCTAAATTTAGCCTATCATTTTCAGCCGCCATCTAAAAAAGCATAGGTTAAAGTTTAGCTAAAGAATAAAAGAGCAGGCACTTTTTTTAACCGTCTTAATTACCTAATTAGCGGGCACTTTTTTTTTATTTTGGTAAGAACTAAAAGTTAATGTTCATTGTGTAAATTTTTGGGTCAATCATGTCCATTTTGGTCAATTTCCCTTAATACAATCTTATATCATTTTATCACACAATAGTTTTGAGTTACAAAATTACAATATTGAATTACTATAACAAACAATTCCACATGGTTAAAAAGAAAAAAAAAAACTATCAAAGGTGTTAAATTTAAAGAAAAACACAAACATGCTACACTCACTCGGCCCCTTCAGATCCAGGAAATTCTGGAAGATGACTAAGCATTCGAGAGCAGCTATAAACCGTGCAGATAGCTTGAACCGTTGACAAGAACAACAAAAACAAAGCAGCTAACAACGTTAAAATCTTCCAAGATGCAAACACATATCTCTTCAAGTACCTTGATGATTTCACTCTCCATGTTTGCTCATACATATTATTCACATCCGCAATCACTTTATCCATCTTCGCCACTTTCGTTAGTTTCACAGATTTACTCATTCCGTTCCATACATCCGCAACCTCTTTGTCACTTTTCAAACGGTTCACAACAATACCTCTTTCCCGCAAATACTTTGCATCTTCTTCCGTGTCAATTATCCCGTTCATTAACTCGGTGTAACGAGCCACCACCAACGGTCCTGCTGCAACACACGCTTCGTAGGCTACAAGGTTTCTTAAATAAACGTCGGTGTTCATGTCTAGTGAGACCACAGGGAGGTAAAGTGTACATGTTTTAGCGTCGAAACTAATATCGAAAATTCCACCATTAACTGGTGAGAATAGGATTCCGGCTTTGGCCATCTCGGTGACTGACGGGATTGTGATCTCTTCGATTGTTGGGGTTTTCGAATCGCCACTTTCGTCCTTGCACTCGGGACCTTCACCACGAAAGTTTTGAAGCATGTTCTCGATGGGTCCTTTCAAGAGTTTGAGTATTGGAATGTTGGATATGATTTTCCATGGAAATTTCATCATCAATGCAACCGGCCTTCCGAATATTATTTTCTTGAATATCCTTACCATACCCGCATTTGATTTGGTTAGGATTTTCCAGATAAAGTTCATGAACCGTCTAAGATCGCTAGGTTTTGCAAAAGACTTTTCTTCATCCCCTTCATGGGCTTCCTCTGTGATACCTGTTAGAGAGAATACATACATTAGTTAGGGTTGGTCCAATATTACCACAAAAACATTGTTGTGTCGAGAATGCAATTGTTGTTGGCCACCTTGGTTTTCTGACCTTGGAGGTTGTAGATTATCTTATCAGGGTTCATTGGATCGTACAAAGTAAGTTTTTTTAGTATTGATTTTGCTATTCCAAAGAGAGTTGTAACACAACACAATTTATTGTCTGTTTACATGTCACTTTATTATAAACGTTTGAGTTTAACAATGAACTTAGTCATTTATTGTAAAATAAATTTTTATTTGGATTTGGAAACACATAGAGGGATAAATATTTAAAGATATGAATATTGGTGGTGATATGACACTGTTTTAAGGTTTCCTTAAACAATAGAGTTTAATTTGGTATTTTAAAAATATGAGTGTATTATGATTTGGTAGCTAACTCTTTTCGAAGTTCTTGAGTAAGTTCTTACCATGGATGATCTAAGCATAATTAAAATAAATAACTTAATCAATTCAAATAATATATATTCTTTCTATCTGTGTTCATATATCGATTAGTTATTTCTAATAGTACCTTCATACTCAATCTCAACCGCCACCGAAATGCCAAGTTCTTTATCATTTGGCACGGTCATATGGTAGAGAAAATCAAGAAGATGATCACAGTCATCAATATCAACATCAGCCAAAGCTTGCTCCTGAAAAGGAGTAAGCTCTTGGTATAACCCCAGGAGCATCGACTTCAATTTCTCCGCGGGTGACTTAATATCCCTCTCCCTGTGCTGCTGATGCTCCAGCATCGTCTTGATCAAAAACAACGGGATCTGATTCTCCACCATCACCAAATCCCGAAGAATCGCCACATGCGACAACTTCTTCCCCGTAACATCCACCAAATGAGACATCGAGGACGTTATTCTCTTGAGCACCCGACCTTCTCGTTTATTAGAATACACGACTAGAAACTCGAGTAAAAACGCCATGTCAACCGCCATCATCCACATGAGTGCATCACCCGACATGTCTAGAAACTTGTGGTAACAAGCACGGATTCTAGCCTCCTCACGAATCTTCATTGTCTCGACAATACGTTCGAATCTAACGTTCATGAACGTTTGGAGTCTTCTGGCGGCTGCAAGCTTGTACCTTTGCATGTCGTAGACTTCCGCCCGCCAATGGTGAAATGGACCTAATGCGACTTGTTGTGGGATGTAGGATTTGGGGTCAGTGGCTAGAAGTACTTTCGGGACGGTGAAGATACAAACGGGGATTTTGCTTAGTTCTTCATCTTCTTGTTCATTGATCGATTTACGCACGCTTTCGACCCATTTGTCTTCGTTGATATCCACCTTGGAGTTCATGGCGATGGAGTTGAAGTTGAAGTTGAAGATAAGGATGGTGTTTCTCTAGCCATACATACATATACATGTATATATACACACTAGTAGAGTGATTGGTAAATAAAAACGTGATTGTTGTATTGGAAATCTTGATTAAAAAAAGAAAAGAAAAAAAAGTTAAATTATCGGGTATGGTGTTGCTCTAGCTCTAGCCATACATATTATTTGGTGGTAGTTATATATGTGTTACGGACACCTATTCACTAATTGGTGTCTTACGTGACATTAGTGAATTGAGAAACACCACCTCTCAAAATTTAATGGAATTTCTCCAACCATTCCACCAATTTCATCCTTTTTTTTAAAAAAATAGGGATGTGTTATTAATACATCCTCTCTCTCTTTAGAAAGGATGTACATAATACCTAAAATGTGTGTTAAAAGGGTATGCGAATATCAAAAAGGGTGTGTGAATAACCATTGACTTAAAATAACTTTGTATATTAAATACTTTTTGATTAACAATTTGGTGTCTTATTAAAACGATCTAATTAATCTAAACGAGTTTTTGTACCCGAACATTGCAGCGCGTGGGAACCATGAACGATTTTATGATGTTTTTATAAATACCAATAGTTAACAATAAAATTACAAACCAAAAAAAGCACACAAACACTAATTAGTGCCCCAATCTGATGTCTCTTGTCAAGAAGCATTAGTGCTCCCGGATTATTAGCTAAGGCGCTAAAATGTTTCCCTTGTTCCTTTGTGCTTTCCTTCTCGAGTAACCAAATGGCCTATCCACTTTTTAGAAGAATAGACAGTGAAGACAATTATCATGTTTTAACATTACAACAAAACAAACTAAATTGTTACTAGTTGGATAGGTTAATCCTGAAATCAAACAAAAAGAATCTTTCAATAACTGTGCAAAATGTTCACATTTTTAATACCACTGTGAAAAGAAATATGTTACCAGTTACATAAACTTATTTGAAGTTTTAATTATTACAAATTGAGTTTATTCAAATACGAACATGAAGATTGCACACAGGTCAGAATCTGCATAGTGGGCTACACAAAAATGTATACGCGTATACAAAACATGCTACTTTTAAGAGATTAAGTTCAAACTATTTTCTTCACTTCTACACAAGAGGTATAATTCAGTAGTAAAATTAAGACGTCTCATTTGTGAGCTAGTCAAACTTCAAGTCATATGTATGTAACCTGTCGATTTATAAGTAATTTAGATTGAAGTTATAATATGGAAAAGGTAAATAACATAATGGGGTTTTATTTTGTTGAGATTTGCGATTATACCATCAGAAAATAAATCAATTTGCCAATGTGCTGCAGTGATTGAGTGGAAAGCAGAGACTCGGTGTTTCGATTTTAACTGCACTCACCCACGTCTGCATGCACAATCTTTTTTTATTTTTGCATTTCCTTTATTAATGTCCACTTTTATGCAGTTAATTAGGTAATCGTTTTTAGCATTTCCTTTATTTCGTTTTTAGCAGGATTGGCTTTGCTGTTCAAAAGGGGGTTGCGGCGCAGCTTGTTGCCCGTTTGCCTGCCACTTTATTGTAATCGTTTTATAGTAAATTATATAAAACTTCGATTAGGTAGTGTGTTAGTGGGTTTATGTTAGATTGTAAGGCTATTTAAGCCCTTTGTGTTTTACTTTATAATTATCAATTAAAAATATGAATTGGTCTGAGTCTCTATCTATTTTCTAATCTGGATTCCCGTCTATTTTCTTTGGCCAACGATTAATTGTTGGAACAACAACATCATGCTCCCATCATTTCATGTTAGCAGCACATGGTGATGATGAGAGACTAGGAGAGTAGGCGATAACGTTCACTAGTTGAATCCTTGAATTGAACGAGCTTTATCTCACCGCATTGTCATGCATTTGGGCGAGGGTACTCCGACGTTTGCTTAGCCGCTTAGGTGAGGTTTTTTCGTGAATCGAAAGACGAGTGTTTCCTGATGTGGTGAATTTAGTCAGTGACTTATTTGAAGGATTTGTTGGCCGTTAAAAAAAACAAAAGGAAATTAATCGATTTAAGTGAATAGGACTAAATGGATATTTATTATTGTCTTGATCCCGTTTGTTTCGTTTATTAAGCAGCTTAAATGTAAATTAGAATTGAAGGGTGCTCATGTTGAAAGAACATATGGGCTCGGTTTCACTAAAAGTTATAAATAAAACACTTAAGCAGGATGGACTAAACTATAATTGGGCTTGAACTAATGGAGAGCAGCCCACACCAAAAGTCCATGGCACATACAACAAACGAGAATTAAGAACAACCAAAATTTATCATGATGTTAGATGCGCAGCTAAACCACCCGTGGTCTTCTCTGGATGTAGGGTTTGCAATATGAACAATTGTTTTTCTAGTTTTTCTGGATTATTGGGATTAGATTTGTAACCTCTTAAGTTACGTTCTATCTAATTGTGTTTTTTTTTATTAAAAGATTCGATTTGCTTGGCTTGCTCATATTATCCAATTGGTATTTGCTTGCATAAAACCTATTAAATTTTGTCTTTAAATTACCACTAGAATAATCATGCATGTAACCATCTTTAATAGTTTCCCACTAGATCAACTTGATAAGTAATGCTTCTAACAAACTTGAAAACTAGAGAGAATTACTTTTCTTATAATCGTTTATCAAGTTCTTTATTTTTCATAAATTCATATGAAATCATTTAAACTAAACTAACTATTTAAACTAAACTAAGTTTAGCATGTCCTTTTTAACTATCATCTAAAAAAAAGCATAGGCTAAATTTTGACCGACGAATAAAAGAACATGCTAAATTTTCAACGTTAGTCGATGCTTTTTTAATGGCAAAAAAGATATTATATGTAAAGTGTACGCTAAATTTTAATCATCTTTGCCTACACTTTTAATTATTTTGTTAAGAACCAAAAGTTAATATTCATTTTGGTAAAAATATTTTGTCAGCCTTTTCCGTTTTAATCAATTTCCCTTAATACAATCTTATATCATTTATATCACACAAAAGTTTTGAGTTACAAACTTACAACGTTAAAGTAATACAATTAACAAGCCCAATACCAAGTCCACATGGTTAAAAAGAAAAAAAAAGAACTATCAAAGTTGTTACATTAAAAGAAAAGCACACATACTACTCACTCAGCCCCTTCAGATCCAGGAATTTCAGGAAGCTGATGAAACACTCGAGCACAACTATAAACCGAGCAGAAAGCTTGAACCATTGTCAAGAACAACATAAACAAAGCAGCCAACAAGGTTAAAATCTTCCAAGATGCAAACACATATGTCTTCAAGTACTTCGATGATTTCACTCTCCACGTTTTCGAATACATCTTATTCACACCCTTAATCACTTTATCCATCTTCACCACTTTTGTTAGTTTAACAGATTTGTTCATTCCATTCCATACATCTGCAACCTCTTTGTCACTCTTCAAATGGTTCACAACTATACCTCTTTCCCGCAAATACTTTGCATCTTCTTCCGTGTCAATTATCCCATTCATTAACTCGGTGTAACGAGCCACCACCAATGGTCCCGCTGCAACACATGCTTCGTAGGCTACGAGGTTTCTTAAATAAACCTCGGTGTTCACATCTAGTTCGACCACAGGGAGGTAAAGTGTACATGTTTTGGCGTCGAAACTAATATCAGAAATTCCACCATTAACGGGTGAGAAAAGGATTCCGGCTTTGGCCATCTCGGTCACCGATGGGATTGTGATCTCTTCAATTTTTGGGGTTTTCGAATCGCCACTTTCGTCCTTGCACTCGGGACCTTCTCCACGAAAGTTTTCGAGCATGTTCTCGATGGGTTCTTTCAAGAGTTTGAGTATTGGAAGGTTGGATATGATCTTCCATGGAAATTTCACCACCAATGCCAAGGGCCTTCCGAATATTATTTTCTTGAACATATAAAGTTCATGAACCGTCTAAGATCGCTAGGTTTTGCAAAAGACTTTTCTTGATGACCATCACGGGCTTCCTCGGTGATACCTATATATTAGAGAATATATATTAGTTAGGAATGGTCCTGTATACCAAAAGAAGAAAAACGGAAAAAAATCATATCGTATTATTATACCAATTATGATTAGTATCATTATATAACTCTTATACTCTTAAATTATTTAAAAATTCAAAGAAACTCTTAATAAACAACGTTTTCTCATAAAAAAAATTGTATGTTAATATTATTTGAGTGTAGCTTTATCATTTTTTTTATATTTATATTTTGATTACAATTATACAAATTTGCTTTTACACATATGTAATTTTGTTATTACGTTACATTTGTAAACTTGCCATTTATATATATAAGTCAGAAACTTAGGTATTAAATATGAGAAAACTACACTCAAATAATGTTAATGTATAAGAAAAATTTAAAACATATTTAGATTTTAAGAATTCCTAAAAGTTCTAAAGTTTTTCTAGTTCTTAAATGAAACTAACCCATACCAATTATATATATTAATAGTTCAAATAAAAATAAGTAATTTCATTAGAATGGTAAGATTCAGTAGATTCTTGACATGTGGCATGACAACCTTTGGTGAGAATACAATTCTAAAAAAACTATGTCGGTTATAATGGTGAAAAAGTAATTCAAGGACTATGACGGTTTTTCATAATTACCAACCATTGATTGATATGATTTATTCTTAGTCTTCTTAGGAAACTACCTGTTTTTAGGATGAATTTCCCTTTTACACACACACGCACACATATATCTATAATATATATAAACGAAAACCCAAAAATCCTATGTGTCGCGATGTGGTCGCTCCCCCTTTTTTTTGGAGTCACCAGATTTGCTTGATTTTTAAATGGAGTCTTCTCATGCATTTGACCCGTGGGTATGAGTCTTACCAAACCCAGATATTCCTTAAACGGGTTATAACATCTCATTAAATTAAAAAGTATTCTCACCAAATTATTGATGTAAAAATCCTATAAAATAGGATATACTAAAAATTATTATATGATTTTTTTAAATATTATTTATAACTAAAAAAAATCTTATAATAAAAAAATAAGCGGGTCTTGGGTCTTATCAAACCTAGATAACTTTTAAACCGGGTTATAATATCTTAGTTATTTGTGAAACATTTTTATCATCAAACTCTAAGTATATTATAAATTTCATTACAATAAATAAAATAAACCCAAAAAAGTATATAAGTATTAAAAACGAGTAATGTAAAACCGCCCCCGTAATACGGGGGATAAAAACTAGTATATATATATATATATATGGATTAAGATAATGTGAGAACTATTTTAAAATTGAGAACTTTGAGAACAATTTTAGACCACAAAACACTCTTCTTAATAAAAAATAAAAAAAATTTATAAAAAAAACTCAAAAATAAAAAAAGTAAAAAAACCAAAAAAAATTATTTTTCATCCCGGTTTTATAAAAAAATATAAAAAATTGAAAAAAAAATATTGGTTTAACAAAATTATACACATGTGTATAATACTTATTTTTTTTAATTTTATACATGTTTTGTTATACACATATGCACAATTTAAGGTAAATGATAATTTACATATGTGTATATTACGTAACTAGCTAGAGATTAAATGAAATTATACATATGTGCATAATACGAAGGTTTTTTTTCTTTTTTTTATTAAACCGGCATGAAATATAAGAATTTTGGTTTTTTACTTTTTAAAACTTTTTTTATTTTGTTTTATGATATTTTTAAAGGTTTTTAGTGGTTCAAAATAGTTCTCAGTTTTCAAATGATTCTCTTAAAATCCTTACCCATATATATATATATATATATATATATATATATATATAGGATCATGAGAGAACTTTTTTGAAATTGAGAACAATGAGAACCATTTTGGATCACAAAAAACCCAAAAATAAAAAATATCATAAAATAAAATAAAACACAAAAATCAAAAAAGTAAAAAAACCTAAATTCTTATTTTATCATCTCGGATTCATAAAAAAAACAAACAAACTCGGTTTAGCTAATTATATACACATATGTATATTATATACATATATGTACATTTACATGTTTTTTTGTACACATGTATATAATTTAAGATAAATGATAATGTACATATGTGTATATTACGTAACTAAAGATTATATAAAATTATACATTTGTGTATAATACGACGTTTTTTTATTTATTTTATTTTATTTTTTTTAATGAAACCGTAATGAAATATAAGAATTTTGGTTTTTTTACTTTTTTAAAATTTTTATTATTTTTTGTTTTATGAATTTTTTAAATATGTTTTTAAAGATGTTTTTAGTGGTTCAAAATGGTTCTCAAAGTTCTCAATTTGCAAAGGATCTCTTAGGATCCTTACCCTATATATATATATATATAGGGGAGAGTTATCGTAAAAACAAGTAGTTTTCTAGGAAGACTATGAATAAATCATAGCCATTGGATCATATCAATCAATGGTTGAGATTTAAAATTACTAAAAACCGTCATAGTTTCCTAAAAATACTCTTTCACTCTTATAACCGATACAGTTTCCTAAAATTGTTCTTTCACCATAGGTTATTATGCCAAATGTCAAAATTTTATTGGTATTACCATTCCTAGGAAACTTCTTCTTTTTTATTTGAACCCTTTTCTATATATATAGGGAGAGGATCATGAGAGAACTCCATTTTATAGAGAGAACTAGAGAACTAATAATGAAGTATTTTTTAATTTAATTAAAAAAATATTTTTTAATTTTTTTTTCTTTCATCCTTCTTATATGTTGTTATTCTTCACCACAAAAAATATAAAAATAAAAAAAATTAATAAAAATTATAAAAAAAAATTAACGTTGTAATGCATATATGCATTACATCGACTTTTTTTTATAATGCATATGTGCAATAGTGTGCATTTTGATATTTGAAACAGTGTTGAATAGCATATATATAGTTGCTTGTATTATATATTTGTAATAGTGTTATATTATATATAAAAATTAAAAAAAATCGATGTAATGCATATGTGCATCAGTGTTGTATTGCATATATGCAATAATGTGTTGCATACAATTATTAGTGTCGTATTTGCATATATTCAATAGTGTGTATTAGATAATGTATTTGTGTTATATTATATGCAATAAAAACTATTTTATATATACAATACATATTAATGCACATACGCATTACATCGACGGTTTTTTTAACAACAATATCATCTTATTAGAAGGAGGAAAAAAAATCACAAGATATGTTTTTTAAAAATATAGTTAAAAATAATTCTTTAATAGTTCACTCTTAAAAAACAGTTCTTTCTAGATCCCACCCCTATATACATACATACATACATATATATATATATATATATATATATATATATATATATATATATATATATATATATATATATATATGCTTAGCTCTACAACAACACCCGCTCCCCACCTCTCTCTCTCTCATATATTTAATAAAGTAAAAAAAAAAAAAAGCTCCACCACAATTCCGTTCTTGGTGTTATATGTATGAGCATTTGCTCAAACAAAAAATGATGGTAGAGTCAATATATATGGTTTAAGAATGGCACAAATGAGCTTTGTCGTCGTTCTCTAAAGTCATGAAGGCTCCATTGGGGCTACTCTAGATGTGAGTCGAGAATGGAATGGTTGTAGGCCACATTGGTTTTTGATTATATTAATATGTATATATATATATATGGGAAGGTTCATATACATTTTAATCTTAACATGAAAACGTAGGAAATAATACCAATTTATAAAAAAAATGAGAACGTAAGAAACAATAACAACTACAATAGCAATATACATAAACAATGATTTGTAATAACAAAGAAAAAAACCTAAAAATTACAACAAAAAAATCAAAATCAAAAACAAAATAATAACAGCACATACTAACAAAAACTTGTAACAGCAAAATAAAAAATCTAATAATAACAACAATAAAATATAAAGCAGCAATGTAACATCCTGTTATCTGTAATTTGGAAAAATAAAATAAAATATTGAACTTCAAATTTTAAATATTTCTAAACAGACAATTAAGAGATGTTAGAGGTGAAATTAGTACTGCCTTTTTAAGGGTGAAACGTTTTAATAAGCTAAAATGATTAAATAACTAATTGACAATATATGTAACTATATGTATTTTGTATATATAGTTATATACAAATTATCGATTTTACATGCATACATTTTGATGCAAATTTTTAATTGGTGTTGAATCTAAAAAAATTCATTAATTGTAAAATTTAGTTGCATTAGTGCTCCCATTTTTAGTTCATTTAATATTTGTTGTAACACCAATTATCAAAAAAAATATTTTATATACACAACTATGAGGAGAGGATAAATATGGTTTCATATTAGTTGTCATAAGGCTGTAAAAAATATTAAAACTCATCAGATGACTCTGCATTCATGCCAGGTGTTTGAAACTTACGATTACCACCTATAATATATATATATATATATATATATATATACTCATAGCTCATAACTAAGCAAAAGAAGAATTTTAATGTACGAGAGAGTGGACTATTCGTGATGATCAGATTATAGTGATGATATATTAAGAGATAGTAGGCAACTAATAGCGTGACAGGTGGTTGGACGTAACAAATTGTCGACGGTAATTTGGACGTAGCAGATTGTCGATGATAATCAGCAACGTGAATTAGACTGTGGAATTGGTGTTTATACGGCTGCAAAAAGGGCGGTGGTTATTGGCCAATAGAACCTGAATATTAATGATGGGGCAAGCTCTATAGTAAACAACAGTGGAAATTAGATGGTGGACTTTTGTCACAAAAGATTAACGGAGAATGAACGCGGTGTTTGTGTATTTGAGTTACCGACATCGGAAGGAGATGAATGAAAGAGCGATTGGAAAAGGAGTTGCATATGGGATCCTCTAAAACGCCAGGGCCGGCTATAAGGGAGGGCCGGGTGGTCGACGGACCCCGGCCCGACATCCCGATAGGCCCGGATTTTTTTTTAAAAAAAAGTACATATATATTTTTATGAAAAACAGTATGTATATATAATGTTTAAACTTAATTACACAACTATTAGATTGGTTTAATGGTAAAGAGGTATGACTTTCAACCAAGAGGTTGTAGGTTCTAACCTCACTTGAGTCATTTTAACCATATTTTTATAAAAAAAATGTTCTTTACACAACCAAGTTATAAGGCTCAAAAAATTAAGGGTCATTTAAAAATTAAACTGTTTAAACCCAACAAGATATCCTTTTTTATTAAGGCCCAAAAAAAATTTTCGCCTTTGGCCCCAATATTTTTAACCGTTCTTGAAGCCGGGCCTGTAAAACGCCAGGTGAGTTCTTAAAACTCCTTTAACATCAATTTATTTGACATTAGTATAAGGGTGTTTGAGTATGTGGTAAGACTCGTAAAGATGTGTTCTTATTCACATGAGTAGCTACATATTAAATAAATGATGTTATGTTATTGTATGGTGAAAATAAATATGGCCACAATTGTAATGTGGTGAGGGGCTGAATCACCATTTGGTGTGATAAATATTGCCATGCGTATGAAATGGTGGGCGTTAAATCACTGTAAGTGATAGTTGTTGCCACGGAAATAATGTGGTGGGCGTTAAATCACTGTAAGTGATAGTTGTTGCCGCGGAAATAATGTGGCGGGAGTTAAATCACTTTATGTGATAGTTGTTGCCACGAAAATAACGTGGTGGGTGCTAAATCACTTGTGTGATACTTTGCCATGGAGATTAAGGGGTAAAGAATTAATCCACCTATGGGTGATAATTGTTAATTCACCTACTGGTGATACACATACATGTGACAAATGTTTATACATTCATACTAATGCATCTTTTTGATAAGTCATTCCCAGGCAAATAGCGTTATCAAATGAATTGCCATGACAAATATATGGTGGAATGGATAAATGTGTGACGTGGAGAACATTATAAATAGTTTATATATGAACTCATTTAGCATTGCTAATCGATGTTTAAATAATGTTCTGTAGGTAAAATCACTAGAGCGAGACAAAAAGGATCAGATTGAGCCTCAATACGTTGAAGGATCGAACATATGTTTATGACTCACTTTCGGATGTCAAAATTATGGGTTGTCAACTTACTCGACTTATCAAATATAAAATGTGAAATTTAAAGTTGGTTGTTATATCACATTATATCAACGTACGCTTTCGCAGCTGTTTAAAGAAAATCTTAAAGACTGTTTTACTTTTAATAAAATAATATAAAGAGGTGTTGTAAAAATACGGGTGTTACAAGCAAATACTTATAACGTCTCATATTCGAAAATTAGCAAATACGAACAAAAAATAACAACAAACACCTATAAAAATAAACCTAATAATAACAACAAATTCATTCTCACTGTTTTCATGTTAAGAATAAAATGTATTTGATCATGTTTCTCTCTCTCTATATATATATGTTTAAGTTCAAGAAAGAAATCAAATTATTGCAATATATGAGAGAAATGAATATGAGTCACTAGTTTTATTTTATGTTTTAAATATTTAAAAATAAATAAAAAAAAATATAAATGCAACAATAAATGCACTCTCTCTCTCACTCTCTCCAATTAATACAACTAATATAACCATAATAATCCATGACTTTATAGCCTAGTGGCATCTTGGTGGTGGGATAAGGCTTAGGGACCATAAGGTCCTGGGTTCGAATCCTACAAGGGGGTTTTCCCAAGATTTATTGGGTTTCCTCCTGAATTGGTGGTTAGGCGTTATTGCCTAGTGGAGATGGATATGATCGTGTGGTTCTGCTGGTGACACGATGATACTCCAGTGGTCCATGAGTGATCCTAATTTGTCGTTCAATATATATATATATATATATATATATATATATATATATATATATATATAAATATATATATATATATATATACATATATAACCATAATAAATATATTTAATTAATATATTAAACTAATATAACTATAATAATTAAAAAATAAAAACACTACTTTAGTTTTATTTTTTATTTACACATTTTTCATTTTATTCAACATAAATACAATTTACTCATATAATACTATTTCTTTATATTAAAAAAATAATTTTCACTCAATATATTAGTATATATCAACGTATTTAAGTTTAATAAATATACAACCTACACAAAGTTATATAACCTACAGTTGCTTTGAGCAATAAAAACGTAAAACATACAAAAGCATATAACTTACATATGTAATTCGACATCAAAATGATATAAACTACACAAAGATACACATACCCTACACATGCGTAGGTCATATTTTTTTTCGTATGTAAACTATATATTTTTTTCTTATTCTTAGAACAAGTGTAGGTTATATGTTTGTGTAGGTTGTATATTTTTTATTGACATTTAATGCAACCATGTGTAAGATAGTTTTTTGTATTATTCATCACAATGTAACTACGTGTTGATGGATATTGATATGTTGAATTTGAAGAAACTGGCTTTGAAAAGAAATTAATGTATGAATAAATTGTATTTGTGTAAGATAAAATTTTTGTGTGTAGATTATATGTTTTTTGTGTATAGGTTATATGTTTTCGTGTGCATGTGTATTTTATTGATGAAGAATTTTGTGTATAGGTTAAATGTTTTTCGTGTGTAGGTTATATGTTGTCTTATTCTTAGAACGTACAAGTGTAGATTATACGCTTTTGTGTAGGTTGTATGTTTTTTGTTGATATCTAATGCAAACATATGTAAAATTGATTTTTGGTATTATTCATCATAATGTAAGTATGTGTTGATGGATATTAATATATTGAGTTGGAAGAAATTAGTTTTGAATAGAAAGAAATTTTAATGTATGAATAAATTATATTTGTGTAGGATAAAAATTCAAGAAACAAAAGGTAATTTATAAAAATAAATGAGTTCTTAATATTTTCTAATTATAATAATTTAATTAGTTATATTAATTAAATAAATAAGTATTATGGTTTATTTGTTATATTAATTGAATAAAGAGAATAATTAATATTTTCTTTATTTAGCTTTAAACATTTAAAATTTAAAACAAAACTAGTGGTCTATATTAATTTCTTACATTTATTGCAATAATTTCATTTTTCTCTTGAACCATCCCATATATATATATATATATATATATATATATATATATATATATATATATATATATATATATATATATATATATATATATATATATAGGATTAGGTTCATTTGAAGTGTTTTTATTGCGAGAAATGCGATAAATGAATCTAACCAATCACATTTTTTCTTTTATTTCATTTATTTAATGATAAGGGTTTTCTAGTAAATATGCATTTTTCATATTTGGTAGGTCATAATGTATGGAGAAGTTACAAATAATTTGTTTTTATATTTTTTAAAACATAGTCAAATCAAGCTAAATTGAATTCTAGTTTTTTTTATGTTATAAAATTTAATTTTGTTGATTTATCAATATTATTTTTCTATCATCGTAATTTGAATTTTATACCTATATCCATATCATAGTTCTTGAATTCAATTGTATCGATAAATTTACACAGTACATAATGAACATACACATGAATAAAATTACACATACACAATTCAAAATACCACCTACGTAGTACATAGACGAACCTACACAGTACGTAAATGAACCTACACACGATAAAAATTACACATACATAATTCGAAGTGCCACCTACACATACCACCTACACAGTACATCTATGAACATACACAATACATAATTGAAATTACACATGATAAGAATTACACCATTTTAAGAATTATGATTGAGGATATTATAGTATTTGATTATAATTACATTAGTTTGATTAATAACATCAATTAGAAAATAACAATTATTGGTAACTTTCAATTAATTAGTAATAATAACAAATTAATGCTATTAATTACTTAAGTTTTAAGTTGAAAAGTCTACATTTTAAATACCAAACTACACTTCTTTATTAAAATATTGGTAGACTAGCATCTTCATAATTACAAGTTTGTCATAACTTTTCTAATCCATTGATTACACATAATCAATGGTCCAGATTGATTTCTTGCACTTCTCGCTGTAACTTGACTTCTCGCATGATCCATCCCCTATATATATATATATATATATATTGGGATAAGTATTTAAAGATACGAAAGATGGTGATGATATGACACTATTTTTAGATTTCCTCGAAAGAGTTTTGGAAGTTTTTAAAAATAGGTGTTTTAATAATTTGATAGCCAACTATGCATGTTTTTGGAAGTTTTTGATGATTTAAGGATAATTAAAATAATAAACTTAGTCAAATCAAATAATATGTATTCTATCTATGCATGTAACTATGTTCATATGTTAGTTCTTTCTAATAATACCCTCATACTCGATCTGAATCGCCTCAGAAATACCGAGTTCTTTGTTATTTGGCACGGTCATATGGTAGAGAAAATCAAGAAGATGATCACAGTCATCAATATCAACATCAGCCAAAGCTTGCTCCTGAAAAGGAGTAAGCTCTTGGTATAACCCCAGGAGCATCGACTTCAATATCTCCCCGGGAGTCTTATTATAACTCTCCTTTTGCTGATGCTCTAACATCGTCTTGATCAAAAACAACGGGATCTGATTCTCCATCATCACCAAATCCCGAAGAATCGCCACATGCGACAACTTCTTCCCCGTAACATCCACCAAATGAGACATCGAGGACGTCACTCTCTTGAATACCCGACCTTCTCGTTTATTAGAATACATTACAAGAAACTCGAGTAAAAACGCCATGTCAACCGCCATCATCCACACGAGTGCATCACCCGACATGTCTAGAAACTTGTGGTAACAAGCACGGATTCTAGCTTCGTCACGAATCTTCATTGTCTCGACAATACGTTCAAAGCTAACGTTCATGAACTTTTGGGTTCTTCGGGCGGCGGCAAGCTTGTACCTTTGCATGTCATAGACTTCTTCCCGCCAATGGTGGAATGGACCTAATGCAACTTGTTGTGGGATGTAGGATTTAGGGTCAGTGGCTAGAAGAACGTTTGGGACGGTAAAGATACAAACGGGAATTTTGTTTATTTCTTCATCTTCTTGTTCAACGATCGATTTACGCAAGCTTTCGACCCATTTGGGTTAAGAGGTTTTCAGACCCACTAAAAGCTCTTACTGGTTCAGATGTTATTAAGACGCTGAACCTCTTAATGCCAGAAAAAAAACAGCCCAACGTCTGATTACGTCTGACCGAATCAGACGTTTTCCTCTATTCAGATAAAAGAGGCAAAAATAAATAGGGCCTTAGTAATAAGACAGTGTAAAAAGAAAATAGGTTTCTAGAGTATGTATATGTGTACACATTATTTGGTGGTGATGTTGTGGAAGAGGTGATTCAAATGTCACAATGGTAATTAAAGGTTTGTTAATTATAAGCTTTTGGTTTTGTATGCATTTAAAAAAGAGCATGTGTAGATAAACAATGATTATCTTCCAACATCTTTTTGAATTTTGTTTTTATTACTTTAATTTCTGGCGTAAACTTTTACGATATATATACTTAATTTCGATGATTAACAAGGTTTTACTAGTTTAGTGATGAATTCTCATGTTAAAGAAAGGGAAAGAAAAAGAAGGTATCAAGACAAAAACTAATTGTGATTATAAGACATACAAATGTGAAATCATACTCACGATATGGATAAGAGAATTGTGAGAATCACTACTTCGATATAAACCTATCATTGTTAAATAAACCTTCCAAACTTGTTCTTACAGGAAGAAATAAATGAGATATTTCATTTAGAAACGAACACAAACTTTATTGTCTTTTAAATGTACGGTAAATGTTAAAATTGCATATAAGGAAATTTTATTATTTTTTAACAACTAAATGTTCACTTAATAAGGATTAAACCTTTAACCTCTTATTTTACACCTTTATCACTTATCATCCCATCAAAATATATGAGAAATGTATCAATAGTATTTTTTTTCGTAACATATGTTTTAAAAACATTTAATAAACATATATAGACAATATATTTTAGTAAAACTTTATATGTAGTTTGGATGAAATATTAGAGTATCTCCACGTTGGGCGTTCATAAACATCCATATCAATTGTCAAATCAGATTTCAAAATTCATCTTTAAAAACTTTTATTCTTCCTTAACACCAAGCCTATACAAAGCTGTTTAAAGAGAGGATGACCTACACCCTCGTCTATTTACAAGTCCAGCAACTATGTGTCTTCCATCTGTGTACTTATTTCAGACTCATGCGTTGGAGATGCATGCTCTTATAAATTATGAGAGAATAATAAGTTATATTTAAAATAAATTTTGAAGAAAGAAGAATATTGTATTTTTAATTTGGTGAGCTCTAGTAAGAGAAACCGAAGTTATAAACCCTAACCATTGTTCTTTTGAATAACCAAAGTTGTTTTGGTGAGCTCTAGTAAGAATATTGTATTTTTAATTTGGTGAGCTCTAGTAACTTTAAATAAGTTGATGTGGGAATGAAAACAATTAAATGGCTAAAAACTCAAAGATCAAGCAAAAGCTTCAACAAAATCCTAGCTAATAGGGTTCTTTAACTTTAGTAATCGTAATCGTCCAAATACTAACTAGAAAAAATATTACTTATCGGACTATTAAATAGAAAGGAAACGGATAATCATTGAAAAACAATGGAAAGGACAATGACTCCTAATTAAAATAAACAATAACTACTAAAAAATTAAGGAAAATTGGATTTTAATAATCCCAATTTAACGCAGTTGGCCGATGATAATCCCAACTTTGAAAATAGTTGTCATTGGTCCCAACTTTCATACCATTTGTTTTCATTGGACCTCCGTTAAAAAATTTTTAACGACGTTAAGTTTTTTCCAAATTTCAAACGGATATTTTAGGGCTTTTGATCGGAATGAGAATACGAGTCGATTGATGTAAAACTTACCTCTAAAAGGTGGTCCAAACGACCAAAGGATGCTTCAATTATGGTGTTTAAACTACTAATTAACAAAAATCAAGTTGTTTGAAGCATCATTTCGAGACAGCAATCGATTCGCATTCTCATTCCGATCAAAAGCCCTAAAACATCAATTTGAAATTTGAGAAAAAGTTAACGTCGTTAAAAGAATTTTAACGGAGGTCCAATGAAAACAAATAGTGTGAAAGTTGGGACCAGTGACAACTATTTTTAAAGTTGGGATTATTATTGGCCAACTGCATTAAGTTGGGATTATTAAAATCCAATTTTCCAAAAATTAACCATTAAAATATACGAAACTCCTCCGATCCAGGCACATCAATATTAAGTTTGGGATTTTCTAAGCACAATAGTTTAAAAAAATTTCTACATAAATTCATAGAAAGTAGATCACTAGTTGTCATCTTCTTATTTCCCTTCTCTTGGTTTTAATGTTAAGAAAAGCCAGCTAGATGGATTTTTAAGAATTGAGTTGTATATCATTGCCCATGTTCGATTGTGCTGCATTTTTGTGATAGCTTAATATAATTACGTATACTGGAAATCCCGACCCCCACATCTTCTACTCCATTCCATTCTTGACGCAAAAAAATTCCAATGATGGTTCGATTTGAAGGTTTAATGACCCAAATTAGACAAAAAAAATACATGAGTGACCTAATTAAAAAATTTTGAAGCTTGATTACTATTATGTAATATTTCTTCATTTACTAAGTTATATGTTTTCACATTATATTATTTAAATGTTTATTTTTTCTTTACCTATTTTCGCATTTTACGTGTTTGCTCTATTTGTTAAAAAGCATAAAATTCAAAACCAAAAACTAATGTCACATGATTTCACATTCCAAGAAAAATAACCCCTTATTTAAGGATCATATTTCATGACAGTCAATACGACATATATCCAACAAGAACACTTCAATACATATTGCTTCTTATGCTATTCTCCTTAACTCACTTCCCTTAGTGGTTGAGTAAATAAATGTATTTATGAGCCGGTTTTAGATGAATTTTGATGATTTATGCATCATCTTGTTCAACAGTCGATTTACGCTTGCTTTCAAGTCATTAATTTTCGTTAATGTCCACCTTCGAGAAACTGGGTGATGAGCTCATGGCAATGGAGTTGAATCTTGAAGATTGATTAGTGTCTCACAACGTGATATATGTATCGGCCGGGAATTTGATCACAAAAGAGAAGGGTTCTAGGGTACATATGTGGCCACATATTATTTGATGGTGACGTTATGCAAGACGTGTTTCAAATGTCACAAGGGTAATTAAAGGTTAACTTTCCTTTTTCTCTTTTTAATCTTTTTTTAACAGCAAACAACACAATTATTAAAAATTTACTCAAAATATACTTAAAGCCCACTTTAGTAGGAATACACATAGTTTTTTATTAGAATTTTCTTATCTTTTTTTTATTCGAATATAATATTCATGTTTTCTATCTTATACTCAGACCCGGTTTATCTTTATATAATGTAACTATGTTGAATAGAATTGATCAACCAATATTTACCATCTTACATGGTATCAGAGTCACTGTAGGCTCTCCATCACCTCCGCTCGACCAGATAGATACAAAACTCTATATATCATATACAATAGGGGTGTTCACGGTTCGGTTCGAAACCGTGAAACCGCCCAAACCGGTCATCGGTTCGGTTTCATGGTTGGTTTTTTTCTTAAGTTTCGGTCGGTCGGTTTCAAAAATTTCAAACCGTAGCGAAAGGTTTGGTTTACGGTTTATACCGAAAACCAACCGTATAAAACCGGACCGTAATGTATAAGTTAATTATATTTAAATTCTTAATATATCTAAGATTATATATGAATATATTTGTTAAATTAGAACTAGTAATGTATATAATATTTATTAACCGCATACTTGCAATGAATTAGAAAATGTGCTAAGCCAAACCGTTAACTTTTTGATGTATTTTGTTAACTTTTGATGTATTTTGGCATATTGACGTTTGGTCACATAGTTATTTTGATGCATGTTTCGAACAACTTGTGTTTAAACTTAGGCCATGAACATATTGTGTTTAAACATGTTTGATATTTGCAAATTATTGACAACTTTACTATAAATATATCATACCTTTGTTGAACAATTTGTATAAAAATCCGAAAGGCCCAAACCGTGAAACCAAACCGGAACCAAACCGTTAGTAACGGTTTGGTTCGGTTCGGTTAAAAAGTTCTACGGTTTGGTTATGGTTTCCGAAAACTAAAAACCGTTACTAACGGTTTGGTTCGCGGTTTGACCCAAAAAACGCGAAAACCAGACCGTGAACACCCCTAATATACAGAGGAGGCTCATGCATTGACGTAGCTTAGTTGGGGCCAGGGGTGGCGCCGGCTTTTTTTGCTCGGTGGTGTAAATTTATCATTATTCGCCCGAAAGTTTTTATACATAGTGTAAGTTTATCCGTTTCCAATCGAAATTTTGAACCCGGCCCCCTCTGTTTTTCACTCGTTAGGATAAATTTATCTTTTTTTTTCGGCCGAAAATTTTTATACATAGTGTAAATTTACCCGTTTCCGACCGAAATTATGATCCGGGCCCCTCCGTGTTTATGCTCGGCAGTATATATTTATCCTTTTTGGCCAAAAATTTTTATGCATATTGTACATTTACCCATAAACGATCGAAATTTTGAGTCTGCCCCCTCTAATTTATGAATTTTTTTATACATATTGAGCTCGGCCCCCTCGACATGTACGTCCAAGCATCGCCACTGGGCTCGTGGGACAACGAAAACAAGTTAGGGCTTTAGGCATACGCTTAATTAAGGCCCTCAAGTCTATAAAAACATTATATATAGATATTATAATGGGTGAAGTAAACTCAAAGTAATATGTTGGTGTGGTGGCAGACTTGGTTATTACTAAAGTATAAGTTATTAGTTCAAAACTTGTAATAAGCAATATTTATTTTATTAACAGTTGTCATGAAAGGACCTCAAAATCGTGTTTCAATTTAGACCTCCACATTCGTTGCGCCGGCACTGATCATATATCAATAGTTTTAATATATAATTAATTTAAATCCCAATAGACGAAATAAAATAAAAAAAATGATTTATCCCCTCTTTTTTAACCTTAAATATTACAAACCTTAACTTTAATCATTATCATGGACTCATGGTGCATAGTTTTATTACAAAAAGCAGAAAAGGTCATTATTGCTGGCTTCTTCACCCTTTTGTATGTGAGTTTATGGTCTTTTTTATAAATCGAAAGTGACAACCATTATATACGTGTATATACACATATACACACACGTTCCTTTAAAGGTCTGCATCCATTTAAAATACATAGATATTTCATTTGTTAATTGGACAAATTATCACAACCAGGCAGCCGGCAACACCATGACCATTCCATTTTCGGGATCTGGCTCTCACCACTCGCACATGTCACCGAAATATAATAATGTATTTAAAACATGTGGTTTAGTTTGTGATATTTTTGAATATTTTAAAGGTATTAACACTTCACTTGACGTCGACAAGCTGATAAGAGTTGCATAGAAACCATAAAAAAACTAGCTAGTAAATATGGTATGTACCAAAACGTTTCTAGCCTTAGTGGTTGATGTTATGGCTTGGTCAATGAAAGTCAACAACAGTGTTTTAAAGTCAAGGGACCAATATTGACATTTAAAGATAATTTGTTAAACGGGTTAAAAGGTTATATCCAAGTTTGAACAGCTTGTGAGACTTGGAGGAGTAAAAGTAACAAAAAGGTAGGGCTGTTAATCGGGAACCAGTTTAAGACACGATAAGACTTGTAAACCAAAAAAATGTGGTATTTGATTTTTTATTATTCTTTTTTTAATAACGAAAATTAGTATGACAGACTCCATCATTTTCCCTTATTGGTATTTGAAACTTAATACTGTTTTATAGTCATGACATATAAAGTAGTTAAACGAGTCATATTCATATTAAATACTTGTGTTAAGCGTGTCATTTCTAACCTGATAAACACGTTAAAACACGAACTGACGACCCTACAAAAAGGGGGGAAGATTCTAACAGCTCTGAGATGTTCGTTAAAGGGTGATGAATTAAGGTTTCATCATATCAGTTCAATTCGTTCTCGTTCATAATCATAATTTGTTATCTTTAGTTTGTTAGAATAATCTTTTAGTTTCTTGTAATAACCTTAATTATTGGGCTTTTTAATTTGGAATATTGGATTTTAATAATCCCTATTAAATGGTATTGGCCGATAATAATCCCATTCGTTTTATCGCCACTGGCGGTCACAAATTCAAAAAAGTTGGCCCCCAATGGTCCCCCGTTAAAAATGACTTAACGACGTTATAGTTTTTTCTGAATTTCAAACCAATGTTTTAGGGCTTTTGATCGTTAGGAGGGTATGAGTCGATTGGTGTAAACTTAGCTCGGAACAGTGATCCAAACAACTTGATTTTGGTTCATTGTAAGTCAAACACCCAAATTGAAGCATTGTTTCGTCATTTTGAAGCACTATTTCAAACTAAGTTTTACACCAATCGACTCGTATCCCTCCTAACGATCAAAAGCCCTAAAACATTGGTTTGAAATTCATAAAAAAACTATAACGTCGTTAAGTCATTTTTAACGGGGGACCATTGGGGGCCAACTTTTTTGAATTTGGGACCGCCAGTGGCGATAAAACGAATTGGGATTATTATCGGCTAATACCATTTATTAGGGATTATTTAAATCCAATATTCCTTTTAATTTTGGGTAATTTGTTTCCATTTGATTCAATGAGGTATTCGGTGTTCTTCGTAGCTGTTCCATTATCAGTTGAATAATTTTCGCTTAATTGATAACTATGGTATCACATGTGATGTAAAGATGTCCCTTCTCATGAGTTTGAGGTGGGTTCGAGTTATATTATAAAAGTGTAAACGTAGAAGTAGAATAATTAGTAGCCGTGAGTTAGTCGTTCTAAAAACAAAAAACAAAGTAAATATGATGTGATGAAAATCTTTGTTAGGAAACGGATTTTAACTCACATTTAGACACAAAAAATGCATAAGATATTGATGCCCGGGCCCTTGTATTTAAAATAAATTTTGCTTTAATTTAAGCGATCTAACAACTAACTTTACCTTGGCTAGATTAAAAATGAGTCAATTTTGAGTGTATTTTGTCAAGTGAGCTTCGAGACAAACTTTTTTTAACAGTCATACCACCAAATATGAGGATGAATAAATATTTTAGTGACTTATAAATAAGCAAGCCAGTATGCTTAATAAGGATCTTTAGTTGTATTTTACCTAAACTCCTGTGAACGCGCATAGGGTACAAAACTTGATTCTAATAACATAATATCTTTGAACTTGTGTATGACCACAACCTTTGAACATGAAAGACGAATCAAACCTATCGGTTTCTTTCAGTCTTTGGTCTGAATCAAAATGCACCACACGTAACTTATGCCAGTTAAGGGTGCAACAAGTTTGTCATTAATGACAAATTGATAACCATTTCTATTTGTTGGTAATGTTCGTCATAAAATTTAATCTTTTATTAAAATTGTTTATTGCAATTCATTTCATGCTTAATATGTTTAATAATGATTGAAGCGTTTACTTTTGATGTGACTATGAATCTAAGGGCTCAAATTAATATTACATGAAAGTGTCTGAAAAGAAAATTAAGAATATACCAAGTATTTTCTAGCAGATTCAACATACATTTTTTAAGTGAACTTCCAGCTTAATTGGTCATTTTCAAATGTACAATGAACTACTCCAGCATTTTTATCTTGGTAAATATACCCATCTTTAAAGTAGATACACAAAGTTTAAAATAGAGTATGAATTGGTAGGTCATTCTTATAACTTTAATCTTGAAACAAGATAAAAAAAAGAGTTGAAAAGGTTAATACACGTTTAATTAATTTAATTAATTAGTATGTTAATGTTTTAAAGTTATCAAATTTGATTTAACTAGTTGATATAATAGTATTAGATTATAATTGAAAGAAGTATTTGATTATGATATGATTAGTATAGTTTTAATGGTACAAATATAATTATAGATGGTTTAGGGTAATTGTAAATTGTGGTTTTTCGTTCTTAGTAATATTGAAAGCGTCCTAGTGAGTTACTTCAAAATTATTGGTGCTTTTATATTACTCAATCCAATTAATTCCAACAAAAGTTATATATGAATTCATTCAATTTGTGTATGATACAATTACTTACTGATTGTTGTTTGTCTTCATAGCTTGATCTTCTAGTTTCAATTTATGATTTGAGAGTTATATATAGATCTCGCGATCGATGTCTCGTGGCTTAGTGGAATTAAGTGTTTATTTCCATTAAAATGTAAGTTCATGTATTTTGGCATTAAGTGCATTTTACATTTTAAAAGTAGATTTTGGAGGTGTGTTCTTGTTAAAAAGTTATGCATAGATCTTACTTGTATAAGTCAATTTACAAAATAAATTGAGATCCACCTTAAAAGAAAGTTAAAAACATAAATACAATTAAGAGTCAAAACACATAAATACAGTTACATACACCGTTACAGACTAGTTCGATCAGTTTCCTTCAGATCCACCTTGGTTATCCGGAAGCTGATGAAACACTCGAGCACAACTATACACCGAACAGAACGACTGTAGCGCCGTCAACAACAACATAAACAAAGCCGCAAAAATCGTTAAAAGCTTCCAAGAACCAAACACATATGTGTTCATAAACGTCGAAACTTTCACCCTCCACGTTTTAGCATACCTCGCATTTACATCTTCAATCACTTTATCCCTCTTCGGCACTCTAGTCAACTTCACGGATTTACTCATCCCGTTCCATAAATCCGCAACTTCCTTATCGCTCTTCAAATGATTCAAAACTATCCCACGTTCCCTTAAATACTTCGCGTCCTCTTCCGTGTCTATTATCCCATTCATTAACTCAGTGTAACGAGCCAACACCAATGGTCCCGACGCAACACACGCTTCGTAAGCCACGAGGTTTCTTAAATAAACCTCGGTGTTCACCTCAAGATCAACCACGGGGAGGTAAAGTGTCGAGCTTACATTATCGAAACTCATGTCATTTATTCCACCATTAACCGGTGAGAAAACAATCCCGGCTTTGGCCAGTTCGGTCACAGATGGGATTGTGATTTCTTCTATTGTTGGCATTTTCGGCTCGTTAGTTTCGCCTTCTTGTTTGTCGTCTCCGTCACCGTTGAATCTCTCGATCATCCTCTCCATGGGTTGTTTGAGGAGTTTGAGTATTGGAAGATTGGATATTATTTTCCATGGTAGCTTCATTAACAAAGTCATTGGCCTTCCGAATAAGAATCTCTTGAAGAGTCTTACTAAACCAGCGTTTGATTTTGAGAGCATGTCCCAATGTAATTCATAACCTTGCGAACTTCACTTTCTTTAGCGAAAGTTTCTTCTTCTTCTTCTCCGTCCTTGACCTCGGTGATCTGTTCGTTCTCGATGTCGATCTCAGTCTGCTGTTAAAGATTAAAGATAATATGTTAGCTAGTGTTTTATATTATACTATCCTTGGAATACATTAGCTAGAGGTGGAAACGAGCCGAACAACTCACAAGCTACTCTAGATCAGATCAATAAAAGCATCAAAGCGAGCCAAGGCTTATCAAACAAAGATGAACTTAGACTCTCAGACAAAGCTTGTTAAGTTGTCAAGCCTAAGCTTGTAGTTGTAACTTGTATGAGAAGATCGTTTAGACTTTTCGATCGTTAACAAGTCTGGTGTATTTTCAAGGTTTAACTATTTTGGACTCATGTAGTAGTTTCATACCGCACAAAAAATCTGACTCGTTTAAAATATTGCACATGATCTTAAACGAAGCTCGGGGCTTTGATTTTTCTCGAAACAGTAAAAATAATCAGAAAATGTATGTACACTAATACATAAATATAATTATTTTGATTTCTTTACTCTTTTTCTTTCCAATATTATTTGAACATATAATTTGTTTTTTCTTAAACGACTTATTTTATTTTTTTTTTCAAATCCTAATTACTTAGGTTTGTTTTTTCTTTTTCTTTTACTGCTTAAATGATACAAATCTTTATTAAAAAATAGGGGTCATTTATTACATCATACAAAGTTTTATTTAAAACTATATATTTTATTTAAAATGAAGTAAACTTTGAATTTTTGATCATATAAACATATCAAAATAATTTATATTGAATACAAACTCAAGTTTCAATAAAATATCAAGTAAAACTATGTTTTTAAAGTTATAAAAAAACAAATATTATAAGTTATTAGATAAATATCAAATTATATAGTATAAATTGTATATCATAAAGAAAGAGAAGAAAAGAGTTGGCCTTTTTTAACTCGTCCGTTTAAGTGACTTTGGTTAATACAAAAAATTCTATAATAGACAATATTTCACTTAGTTTTCATCATTCTATACCTGCGTGATTCCGAGTTCTTTGTCGTTTGGCACGGTCATGTGGTAGAGAAAGTCAAGCAGGTGATCGCAATCGTCGATGTCAACATCCGGCAGCTGTTGCTCATGAAAAGGAGTAAGCTCCTGGTACACTCCCATTAGCATCATCTTTAATGTCTCATCAGCAGTCTTTAACTGACCAGTTGTTTTCTTAAACTGATGTGCCATCATCGTTCTGATTAAAAATAACGGGATCTGATTTTCCACCATCACCACATCACGAAGAATCGATGTATGAGACAACTTCTTCCCTGTTATTAGATAAAAGTATATTAAGAGTTTATTATAATATGTACTAAGTATGATTTATGATTAGGGTTTATTTGTAGTAATTATCATTTTGTTACTATATGTGTATATATATAGAGTACGTTAATCAATAATACATAATAACTTACGGAGTTTTCATTATTCTATACCTGTAACGTCAACCACATGAGACATCCCAGAGGTGACTTTGGTCAAACTCCGATCTTCCATGGAATACACTTGAATGAATTCAATTAAAAATGCCATATCAACAGCCATCATCCACACAAGGGCATCACTCGACATATCAAGAAACTTATGGTAACAAGCACGGATTCGTGCTTCGTCCTCTTTCTTCATAATCTCAACAATCCGTTCGAAGCTCATGTTCATTTGTTTCTGTGTTCTTCGTGCGGCTGCGAGCTTGTACCGTTGCATATCATAGACCTCCTCCCGCCAATGGTGAAACGGACCTAGTGCCACTTGTTGTGGGATGTAGGATTCAGGATCGGTGGCTAGAAGTACTTTAGGGACTGTGAATATAGATACGGGTACTTTTCCCAACACGTCATCGTCGTGTTCGGCTATGGATTTACGCATACTTTCGACCCATTCGTCTTCATCGATGCTCATTTTAGAGAAAGAGTGCGAATTGGTGTTGGAGAAGGATCTTGTAGCCATGATTCGTTAATGGTATCTTTGTGTTTTCTATGCTTAAAACTAGATTGAACTCTTATAGAGGGATAGGGTTGAATTTGGTGTTGATTACATATATTGTATTAACCACGTGAATGTTAATCATTCTTATAAGAAATAACAATATATGTTATCATGTAGCTACACATGACAGGACAAGTGTGACAGCGTGCAAATGAATTTATAATTCGATCTATTGATGGATGTGATATCTTCATATCTAATATTCTTTAAACCTAATATATTCTTAAATCCCTTATTTGTGATTCAGATTTCAAATAGGGTAGACCCCTACCTGAGACACCATGGAAAAATTACTTTCTATATGAATATAATTTAATTACGAACCACGTACACTAAGATCTTTTTACATCTAACACTAATGATTTTTTTATTTTATTTTTGTAATTTACCTACGTTAAGATACAATAATTTAAACGGTCTAATCTTTGTAAGATTAATAGTTGAGAAAACGAAATCCCTTGCATTTACAGTGGTTCTGTTACATATATTGAAGTTATCATTAGTTTTACAGTTTATTACGTGTTTGAAAATTTATTTGGCTGTCTTTTATTATGTGACATGTAACCTAATCCTGACTCACAGAACCCTTATGTCTAGTTGTAATTAGGCTAAGCGGGTCGTACATACGTTGTACTAAAATCATAAATTAGAAGGTTGACAAGTTAAACTTAAAAGTTATAAATCTAGAAGAAGAAATTACATATTTAATTAGATTAACTGACAAGTCGATCAACCAATTTAGTTTTGGTATAAATCAAACAAACTCGCTTATTAAATGGTTTATTATACGAGTTAACTAACAATTAACTTAATTGACTATGATTATTTTCATGTTATGTTTCTAATCATATATAATTAAGATGTAATTAACATTATTATTTCATGTTATGCTTCGAATCATTTAAGATATAACAGCTCGAACTGGTTGGTGGGCTTGCAGTAATGCAAAGCAATATGATGAAATTGGATAAATAATTTACGATTCTTGCTGGTGGAATCTTGTTAAATACTTAATCACTTCAAACAAATGCTCCATTGTTATTGTAATATTCAATTACTAAAATATCCAACCACTTGTATTTTTATAATCATATATAGCGTAATAGATTCTTCATAGAAAATACGTATCCATCACCAGTTCACAACGTGAATCATGTTATATTATTTTATTTAGTTGGATAATGGTTATTGCACACTTTCTTAATTTCAATCAAATATGTGAAACAAATAAACGAGTAGGTAAAACCTAAAAGTCATTGTTACTTATAATAGTTTTCAGTTGATCGACTTTATTGAACACTTTCTTAATTTCAATCTGAAATTACATGCCGGCCTAAAATTTGTTTATATTTAACATTTATCGCATCATAAAATAACCGATCACAAAACAGCCAGTTTGTAACAAAATTATACCGGTTGTAAAATTAGTGACTGAAATTTAGACTGGAGATTTTTGCAAAACAGTTTTAAGACTGATTTCTATGTTATTACCAAGCATTCACCACTTTATCTTTTTTTTTCGTTAAGGAAATAAACCGAAAGTCTCAAATAATAAAGTAGGTATTTCTCGCGTCTTTGCACCATAGCATCTATGACTGTCAGTTGTATTAGGTTAACGAATTAAACTAATTATAGACCTGAACATCAAATTACTTAACTTAGACCCAATTAAACAAATGTAATCAAACAAGAAATATGTAACTTGTTTTTTTTTATGGGTCTAACAGGTTTAACATGATGTGAACAAGTTGTAAATGTGTTTAATAGGTCGTAATATAGCCGTAGAGGGTTAAAGAGTTCATGGAGTTATAAACTACATACCTAAAATTTGTTCTATTTTAATAGAATGTGACAAGAACATACGTCTAGTTTGAATATAACCCGATCACGCCTCGATTCGTTAAACAAGTTAGACAATTTATTTTAAGCATGACATACTTATTATTGCTATTTAAGAATTAAGTTGATTAACCCAACATCTGGTGATTTTCAACGCTTACTACATTATTGTCACAATGGTGTAAACTAGTTTTATATGTTGGGATTGGATAATGGTATTTTATCATTGATGGTTGGCTCTTCATTAAATAAATACTTACCCACTTGCATATGTAATAAGTGCAACCACTTGCCATTTTTGTATAATGAGTTATTCTTTAAAAAATTAATACGTATCTGTCCACAACGTGAATCACGCAGTATTATAATGTATATTTAACATGTGAGGAACGAGCTATTTTTCTATAGGTGAAACTAAAGTGAAATGTTTTAGAGCGTAAGCAACGGGTCTGGGTCAGAAATACAAGTCTTTCACACAGATTTTGGAATTGAAAACCCGTGAGATCACCGTCCTATCTTCTCTACAATTCTACCTCATACCTTCTCCTACTTTACGTTGCATTGGGAATTCGTGAGAGTTAAAAGGTCCTAACTAATTTAAATGAAACTTTAATAATGGAACTTGAATTCGGGATATTTGAATCGGGTCTTTGTCGCAACAGAATTATGAGTACTCAACTTCAAATTTTGGGAATCTTGAACCGAATATTTCATGTACTTTCATATTATTTTTTTTAATTTTTTTGCTTGGTAACTTTTTCGTTAATTCGGTTTATTCAAATAGACCTGAATTCAAACTAAATTCAACTACACCTTTTCAAATCCGGTTTTCAGTTCTTATTGGAATTCAATATGATATAAGTTTTAAAATCATAATTCAAATAATCTATATAAACCGAAATTCACCCGTTAAATCCTCTAGTGAGGTTAACGCACTTAACGAGCCATATTAGGGTGGGAGGGGTGCTCCCGCACACTAGCACAAATTCTATATTGTCATGTCGTCTATACCCTAAAACCCCCAAGGCCAACACTCCTCTCAAAAACCCTAAAACCGTTTTTTTAAATAATAAAAATGATGGATGACTGAGTAGGTAAAGATTAAGGACACATTTGCACATTCTCTCTCATTTGCCCTAATAGGTGACCACAACCTGAATATCACCACCCCAACCACTACCCTAATAGAACATTCACAATCCATTCTTTAAACTTTGTCGGACGGTTTTAAATCATAGGAAATCATTGCTAGAAAAAGAGGATAGAGAAAATACTACTATTTATCATAATTTGGGAATACGGTGTTCACGTACACCATTTAATTTTTTTTAATATAATCTAAAAGTGGTTGTGAGTGAAGGAGAAAAAAATATAGTGATTTTTAATATAATTATAAGAATTAAGATGAGGATTAGCTTGTGAGTGCTATATACCCCGCCCACCTTTATTGATACTAGTATCTGAAAGTTCTTTAATTTTCTATAAATCTAGAATATTATGTCTGAATTACGCATACTCGATGGAAAAGTTTATGGCAATTTAGTATTGATAATTAAACGTACTTCAGTTGAATTTGACCCTTATTGTTTTGTTGCGAAGGACCTCAAGGATGAAACTCCACTTCCACGCCACAATTAATGGCACGGGTAAGTTATATCCGTTCACTCCACCAACCTATCCTTACGTTTGTTACATTCTGTTATCACCAGATTTCATGGCCGGCCGACAACACAACAACAAACTTGAACATTCTAGTGATTCATCTTCCCATCTTCAAAGTTGAGGGATTTGAGTACTACAGATTCAAATGAATTCTGAATTCTCTAAGACCTTTGGGAATTTGTATCTACCGAATACAATGAGGGTGATGGACACTGATGAAGACTTCAAAACAAGGAAAAGAAATATGCTAGATCTAATATTGATTTAGCGTATTGTCCTGTGACGTAGTCAGGATTTTTTTACTAATGAGTTTAATATTTTTCGATCATTGGATTAATTATTATCTGGCAATAAATTTTTTGGGTTGGGTCAAGTCAGGTCACAAAATAAAAATAAAACATCATAACAAAATTATATTGTCAACATTCAATAACATACGATAAAATTTGAAATAAATAAAAGTTCATATTATATAGTAAGTTATTTGAAATAACAAAAAAAACATATTTTAATTGGTCTGCTTTCTTTTAAAAAACGGCAATAAACCCAAAATGCAAAATTTTAATGTATAATTCTAAACGCATAACGATTTACACATAAACATATAATGATATAAAGTACATTCGAATAAGGGTAAAAATGTGGAAAACTAACCTTGATTTGTCATATTGTTATTTGGATGGATTTTGAATTGCCAAGTGATGTTTTGATGATTGATTGGTTGATTTCTAATCATTAAATATTTTCATTAATTGTTTGATTACTCGTATTGGATATTTGGATGGATTTATTGCCAAGTGATGTCGAGATATAGAGAGTGTGATCGTTTACAGAAGGCATCGTCACGGATGATGTAGATACATGTTTTTTAAAAAAAGAAAAAAACACTTGAAGTTGTAATGAGTACAAAATATACACATCACTTGAAGGTGCTATATTTTCACTTATAAATATAAATATAACTGTTATGTGACGAAAATGTGTTTGAAAATACTGAGATAACACGTATTTCGAAGTTATATTTAATTATATTCTTTTTGTTGTAAATTATAGTCGGGCCAAACATAATAATAGCATTATAAAAACTATTATTTTAACTTTTAGATAAAAAGATTGATTGTTATTTTAATACATATAAGTATGGACATGTTATATAAACTTATAAAGTCTGAACACGTGTAGTCGTGTATCATTTGTCGAGTTAGCAACTTATGAAACCAAGTTAATGAAAGGTAGTATAAAGTATTTGTGGCATATGTCCCCACATGACAAATAATTGATGGGTTTAAACTTAGTAGAACTAAAGTTGAAAATGAAATGATGAAACTAAAAAGTCAATAGTGTGGCCACAAAAGCCGTAGTGTGTCCACATCTAAAGCATACGTCTTGCATAAACTTTATCCAATAGGATGAGGTTTCTTTTTCATTTTATATAAGACAAAATTTTAATATAAATTAAAAAAATTGTTTTTATGACAAGAAGTCATTGTGTATCCACTTTTTTAATGCTACTTTATGTTTTCAACTGAATAATCATCTCTATTTTCATTTGTAATAAATCCTTTATTCATTCTACTTATTTGCACCAAGAAACACAATGCAAAAAAATTCACCATTGTCTCACAGTTTGTAACACTTGGTGTTTCTCTGTCATTAAAAGTTTAAAACCAAAGTAGCATCAAAATATTTTAATTTTTTTTAATTATCAAATTTGCATCGATATATTTTTCTGATATTGAAACTTGTCATGTAATTTCATAGAATTTTTCAAGTAATTTAGTACTTCGTTCCTAAAATCCTAATATGTTTTACTTTGTTCAAGCACATTATTAAGTCTCATTTTAAAATTTTAATCAATGTATATTAGTTCTAGAAATTAGTGGTTCGAAATTAAATTACTAACCTATAAAGCTAATTACATATATTGTATAGAAAACATGTTCATTCAACAATTCAATAGAATTGAAGAGGTAGGTCCCCGCAAAGCCCAGTTGGACCCGCAAGACACACTTTGAAGAGGTACGTCTGCGCAAAGACCAGCTGGTTCCGCAGGACCCACCATGCTCAGAGAAGACCTTACACGCAGTAAGCCAGCTGTTCCCGCAGGAAAGTCTCCCTTGGTACAGTACCCTACCTGTTCCCGCAGCTGTGGGTACAAGCCAAGAAGGAAGGCTACCCGCACTAACAGTAAGGCTACACGCGTAAGTCACTAACTCTTATACTTCAGCAATGTCACCTGAGGAAAGAATGAGCAAGGCGGGAATATTCCAGCCCAAAAGAGCCAGTCCGTACGCTTCTGGAAGATCTTTTGTACTATACCTGCCAAGATATGGACAAAATAGACAAGATCTTACCAAAACAGCCCATGAACCAATCACAGGGTGACAGCTCACCGACAATAGTATGAGGAGGAGCACGCTCCTGTACAAAATGTCACTATCAGCCGCTGCCTACCCACCAACTCCCATCGTGGCACGTACGTAGCCCGTATTTGGTGGAAAAGGAATATTATATACAGCTGGTCGTACCTGCTTGGAAACCTACATTCGGCTATAAATACTCCAACACCTTGGAACGGTAGGATCATCTTATCTTCTCTTTAGCTATTTCTCTCAATATACACTTATATTCAGAGCAATCTAGTCTGATTCTCACGCCGAAGGGCGGTCACAAGGAGGAACCCCCCCTCCCCTTCTCAGTGACGAGCTCACGGTGTCTGTTTTGCAGATCGAGAAGAATAACCATCTTTGCCGGACCTAACCCTCGTGGGAAACATCTACTTAACCCTAAGATTATCCGTAATCTGACGGGGTCATTTAGTGTTTCTTCATTGGCGCCATCCGTGCATTAGGCTAGAACTTAATCTTCCTTTTTTCTCAGTTTTTTCAAACTTCTGGAAAGATGGTTAAGGTTACTCTGATGCCAAGGCCACCGAGTGACCAAGAAACTCCGGTAACCACGACCCCAGCTACTGGGGGGAACACCGGTGAATACACGATTTTTACGAACACTACCCCAGTTACCCAAGCCGGGGCAAGTGTAGTAAACAATCCTCCCATGGGATTCATTGATACCCAGGTAGAGAAGCAGCAAACGAGGCTTCCCCGCCAAACACTAGATCAAGTTAAAGCTTGGACGGAAGCACGTCAGAAAGAATTCCAAGCTGAGTTGGATGAACGTTTACGTTCACTCCAACAGGCCAATGACGAATTCGGAAGCACTCGACAACAGCTCAACATGAGCAATGATTGCGAGTATTCGGACGATGATTGGGAAGAATCTGACATTGACGCAAACCCTCGTCATAAGGCGAAAGGGAAGCGTAAAGAAGTAGACTTCCGCTCAAAAAGAAATTTTGGAGAAACTTTCAAGCCAAAGAGCGCGGGGGGAAACCCACGTGACTTCTCCAAAACATTCAGACCGACTGTTACAAATGCGGGAACGTCCAAGTTTGCAAGAGACATTGCGGAAGCAATCGCTCCAAAGAGTGCCAAACAGATGTCCAACATAGGCACTTACGATGGCGTATCCGACCCAGACGATCACTTGAACAAATTCATAGAGGGGGCAACCGTCAGTAATTGGACGGAACCCACGTGGTGTTACATGTTCCAAATGACGCTCGTCGGGGCAGCCAGAGCGTGGTTCGATCGTCTACCGGTCCACCACATCTATGATTGGGCAGACTTCCAGCACAAATTCAGCCAGCACTTCAGTCAACAAAGAAAATATACTGAAGAGCAGTTGACGATCCTCAACTGCGTCCGAGAGGAAGACGAATCTTTGCTAGACTTCATCACTCGCTTCAACTCAAAGAAGCTAAGTCTAGGCACTATAAGCGAAGATCTTGTTCGCGCCGCTTTCATCCAGGGCGCCGAGTACCCAGAGCTTATCCGCACTTTGACGGGTAAAGATGGCATGCCATCCACGTGGGATGCCATCATGACGGCAGCTAAACGCTTTGCCGAGACGGAGAAGCAACAGGGTAGAAATCTTCCCCAGAGCACAAATCTCTACACGCAGAGGACAAGAGAAAATAATGTCCGTACCGCCCGACAAAACAAAAAAGGAAGCTTGGTATTTGGCAGTCAAGGGTAAACTTTGACACCTCATCTAGCTCTCGCCCTCTATTAGGCGGAAGGGATAACACACACTCGTCCCGGAATCCCAGGTGGACGCCACTCACAAAAAGCGTCACCGAGATATTTGCCACCGAGAAACTCCCGTGGCCAAAGGCTCCAATAATCCGGCAGCGTCATAACGCTGATCAGAGCAAATCCTGTGACTTCCACGGGACAAAAGGCCACACCACAGAGGAGTGTACGTCTTTGAAGGATATTGTCGAAACATTCGTCAAAGATGGAAAACTTACACACCTCGTGGCGTCGATTAAGAACGGAGGGAGAAATGACAATCGGTACAAGAGCAACGGACGAAAGCCCGTCGACATCAGCATCCACATGGTTTCATGGCAACGTCAGAGGAAGAAAACGACGAACGACAGAGCCAGGTGCGTGGAAGAAAGCTGAAGTGCGCTTCCCGCGTGTACCAGGAGGGCCCAACAAAGAAGGCCCCATAGTGATCAAAAGCCAGCTGGGGCACTACATCACTTCCCGCACTCTTGCTGATAACGGCGCTTCGTCAATGGTCATGTATAGGCAGTTCTTCGACAAGCTAGACGACGAAGACAAAGAACGCCTAGAAACGGTCTACGCCTCAATGGAAGGGTTCGATGGCAGCACAAACACCCCCTTGGGTATCCTATCTTTCCCCGTCACTCTCACGGACGGGAAGCACTCCCGCACAGAAGACGTGGACTTCGTCGTAATGAGGAAGCCACACCACACATACGACATTCTCTTCGGGAGAGATGGGATGGCAAGATTTAATGCTGTGATGTCTTCAGTCCATGGCATGATGGGATGGCCAACAGCTGAGGGTGTCGCGATGATCACGGGTATTCCCCAGGTATGTATCGCATCTGTCTCATCTTAACTCAAACCAAAGATGGCTAAACCAACCATTACCGAGCCAGAAGAATGGGCCTTCAATGGCAAATACCATGACCAGGCCGTTACCATTGGCCCAACAATCACTGATCCCACACGCACCTTACTCAAACGCTTATTGCAAAAAAATGCTGACATCTTTGCGTGGACACCAGCTGACATGACTGGTGTACCCCGAAGTAAGGCGGAGCATAAGCTCAAATGTGACCTGGCTTTTCCGCCAGTCAAACAAAAGCGTCGCGTAATGGGTGCGGAACAGGCTAACGCGTGTAGAACCCAAGTCAAGGAACTCCTTGACGCAGGCATCGTACGCGTTAGTAAATATCAAACATGGGTTGCAAATCCCGTCATGATACCGAAATCCAACAAACAATGGCGCATGTGCATAGACTTCAAAGACCTAAACAAAGCATGCCCCGAGGATTGTTACCCGTTACCCGAAATTGACCTTAAGGTAGATTCGTTAGCACCGTTTCGCCTTAAATGCTTCCTTGATGCGTATAAGGGATACCATCAAATCCACATGGCCGTTGACGATCAGGACAAAACCGCATTTCGGACGCTCGATGGCACATTTTGTTATCAAATGATGCCATTCGGACTTAAGAATGCCGGGTCCACATACCAATGCCTGATGGACAAAGAGTTCCATGCCCAAATCGGGAGGAACTTGGAAGTTTACATGGATGACTTGGTCATCAAAAGCCTTGAGCCAGAAGCGATGTTGAAAGACATCGAAGAAACTTTCAACACGCTCAGACGGATAAACATGAAGCTCAACCCGAGCAAGTGTTCCTTTGGGATGGAAGAAGGGAAGTTCTTAGGAGTCATCGTCACCAAAGATGGCTTCAGAGCGAACCCTGAAAAGGTCGAAGCCATTGTGAAAATGGAATCACCTACTACCATCAAACAGGCTCAGACATTGAATGGACGACTAGTCGCACTTAACCGCTTTTTGGCAAACCATGATGATAGGTCGTTCTCATTCGTATCAACATTGAGAAATTGCTTGAAGAAAACGCACTTCCGCTGGACACCAGAAGCGGAAGCAGCTTTTCAAGAGATTCGGTCACGCTTGATTGAACTCCCAACACTCACAGCACCAGAAGTGGGGGAGGAATTAATTCTCTACCTCTCCGCCACCTACAGAGCAACCGGGGCAGTCTTACTAGTAGAACGAAAAGGCATCCAGATGCCCATCTACTATGTTAGCCGCGTTTTAACAGACGTAAAAACCCGGTACTCTACCCTGGAAAAATTAGTCTTAGCGTTTGTACAGGCTTCACGCAGGCTAAGACGATATTTCCAAGGCCACCCAATCACCATTCTCACCAACTTCAAACTTGCAAACGTTCTAGGCAAACCCGAGTTGTCAGGGCGCATAGCCTAATGGGCAATTGAATTGGGAGAATACGCGATAAAGTACAAGCCAAGACCAGCCATAAAAGGCCAGGTCTTGGCCGACTTTATCGCAAAAGTCCCCGCTTCGCGGGAAAAAGAGTGTCAGGAAGAGGCTCAACCCTCTCCAGCACAGGACATTGATGATGTCTGGCGACTCTATACTGATGGAGCAGCCAACAACGAGGGTTCAGGCGCAGGGTTGAAACTAACTAACCCAGCAGGCCAAGAGTACACTTACGCTATTCGGCTGGATTTCCCAAGTACGAATAACGAAGCGGAGTACGAAACATTCTTGGCCGGATTAAGAATTGCGAGATGGGGGTGAAAAACTTGGAAGCCCACGTGGATTCCATGTTAGTAGCAAACCAAATAAACGGGACGTACACAGCCGTGAACGACACAATGGCCTTGTACTTCGCACAAGCCAAAACCCTTATGCGCGATTTTAACGATTGTAAAGTTGTGCACATCAAGCGAAGCGAAAACAAATATGCGGATGCGTTAAGCAAGCTTGCATCGTTAGCCTTCACCCACTTGGGAAAGGACATCAGCGTCGAACTCCTTGGAGCACCATCAGTCCCGCACAAGGAAATTTGTGTCATACAAATCGGAACGGAGACATGGATGACACCAATCATAAATTACCTTGTGGCGGGTATACTACCAGAGTCAAAGACACAGGCAAGAAAGATACGCTGTAAATCACTGAACTATCAATTTGTTGATGACATACTTTACAGGCGTAACTTTCTTGGCCCACTCCTCAGATGCGTTGATGACCAAGATGCCGATTACCTCCTAAGGGAAGTACACGAAGGCATCTGTGGAGTACACGCAGGTCCACGCGCAGTTGTAGCTAAGCTAAACAACGCGGGATACTTTTGGCCGGGGATGCATACGGATGCGCTGGCCTACATCAGAAAATGTAGGTCCTGCCAGCTCTATGCACCCAACACGCATCGCCCGAAGAACGAACTTGTTCCAGTCACTTCTTCATGGTCATTTCAGAAGTGGGCCATCGATGTGACAGGCCCATTTCCTACAGCAGCAGGGAATGTGACAGGCCATCGATGTGACTATTTTCACGCATTTTCAGTTTATAAGTTTTTAACATTAGATATATGACTTTTATCAAACTAAAAGTTGTATTCATATGTTGTAAATTTACTAGATTGCTTTGATCTTACATCGATCTTAAAGACTTGTCTTTAATTAGTGATCATTATGTTATATGTTAATTAGCTCATTTTAAAGCTGAATACTCATGGGAAAGCTAGTTTAGCCATATGGCCAAAATTTTCCCATCAACAAATCGCAATATTTGTTTTATTAAGTTAAAATAAATTTATTATGATTATAATAATTAACTTATATTTATATGTGGGAAAGTTAACGTACAAATAAAATTAGCGTGCTAAACTTGAGAATCAAGTTGAGTAATTATATATACAAGTAGAGTATTTATGTAATTACGTCATAGAGTAATTTACTTTATAGCATAATTACATAATTACTCTACTTGTATATATAACTACTCTACTTGATTCTCACGTTTAGCAAGTTAATTTCATTTGTATTTGATTTAAACCCTATATTTATAATTAATTTATATTTTTTAAAATCGTTATTTTAGAAAATAAAAATGCTTAAAACTATGATTGCATCACAACACAACCTGATTCAATTTATTTACACACTTGGATAAAAAAAATTAAAGAAGTATGGTTCATTGGTTGGGGTTCGTTTCAAAATCAGTTTCGGACTTTTGGTTTGGTTGACAAAACCGAGGGCTTCTTTGTAGAGAGTGACATGGTCAAGTCAATTCTAGTGGACACTCACACAATCCTGTATTGGACCTAAACCGCTAGCTCAAGCCCAATTGAGAGTATCTTCATCGGGCCTTTTCTTTTATAGAGAGTGATATGGTCAAGTCAACTCTAGTGGACAAACCTGGATTGGACCTAAACCGCTAGCTCAAGCCCAGTTGAGAGTATCTTCTAAAGCCTACGAACTTACGAAGTACAAACTTCTAAAGCTATTTTTATAGTGTTTTTTTTGTATTATGCTGTATAATATAAAAATCTCATCATTTTTTTCGAATATATGTGCTATTAAATACACTCTTTATATAATAATAATAATAATACATCTATAATAAAAATAATAATGATACTAATAAAACACATTTATTTTAAATAATGGTTTATTTTAAGAACTTTGAAAAAAAATCCAATTATGTAACATTTTTTCTCAATAAAGTAATGTGAGTGAAATTATATTAAATATAATTTATATAATCTATGAAACCCAACCATACATTAATTTTTACATATTTTGAAATATATATATTTTTTTCAAATCGTTAGCATATATAATACATTTTTTCATATATAAGATATAAATAAAGATTTTACTTATTTAATGCATTGGTATTTTCATACCTGTAATTTTATATAATAATATAAATCAAAACTTATTATTATTATTATTATTATTATTATTACAACCTTACTGTGGTGATTTTTAAATAGCTATTAGTATAAAATAATCCTAATTCTAACAAAATATCATGTATTAAGCAATGTGTAGTTATAACACTTTACCGTGGGGTCCTAGTAAACAATGAACATTTTATGAAAAGTTATGTATGCAATGGTAAAATATTCCTACAATCACTGATTGCGTCTTTGTGTAATTTATAGTTTTGGTCCTTAGTTTTGACCCTTACTTAGACCAAGTCACCCCACCACACCATTGTGTACACAACGGTCAGGGCGGTGTTCCCGAACATTTTTGACTGTTTTCTAATCCTGAAACGGTCTACTACAAATAGTCTTATGTTAAGAAGTTAGAACTATTTTAACAAATTTTAACCTTTAAGCATCGTTATCATTGATTGGGTTAAATACAATTGAAGAATCATATGATATATAGTCGGCAACTCGCATCTATATATATAGTACATTGATTTTTTTTTAACTCTTGGGTTGATCGATCCTTCCACCCGAGTCAACCATAGCAAGGGTCGGCCATAAACATTAAACTATGCGAACATTTCTACGCTGTTTCATCCACCTCATCATTAACAACAACATTAAGATACCCACTCACCCAGCCAAGCCAACCTTTGTTTGTTTGTTTGTTTGTTTCAAATCAAACACCATCATGGTTTCTCCAAAACCACTCTTGTTTCTTCTCCTACCCATCTTCTTTACGTTGTTAACTCATGGAGTTTCACATGTTCTTCATCCTCATGCGAAACTATCTTCAGGTCTTAATGTCTTTTTTTTCTTCTCATGTTCATGCATGTATTGTCCGTAATTTCCATAATGTGTTTGTAACTTATTTTACTTGCGTAGGGGTGATTAATGGCGGGTTCGGGGATGTTCATCGGGGAGTTGAACGGATGCTGCTTGAAACGTCGGCGAATGGTGACAATTCGTCTTTGATTTTGGCGGATAAGAGAACACGAAGGAAAGACCCGAGCAATGATTTCAAATACTACACCGGTGGATGGAATATTAGTGACGAGCATTATATTTTTGTAAGTCTATACTTGATTTTTTGCTTAAATATTGAAATAGGTTCCTTAATTTCATCAAAACTTCAAATGTGTACATTAATGCACCAAAGTATTCGTAATGTAATTCCTTAAAAATGTTATAATATAACTTTCAAGGGGTGAGGGTTGACGAGTGCATTTGATCTACTTCTATTATTCTTGTTTGTTGGTTAGCATGATATTTGTGACATTGGAACACAAAACATAATAGACATAATTAACTTCTCGAAGAAAACTGATTGAATACCCGATGACAAAAACATAAAATATTTACAGTGGTCCTTTTTATAGGGGGTTTTATGCCAAAGTTTTGATATGACAAAATGGCAATTAAATACTAGAATTTAAGGACTAAAATGATGTCAATCAGTGATTTACATGTTTAAGAATTAAGACTAGAAAGGAAAGAGGGAAAGTTTTCAATGCTAAATGTTAGAATTTCTGTCTACGGTGTTTGCCGTATGATATGGCTCGTCAAGACCATTCCATTTGCTACTTATGTGACCCGTAACTCCACTTGTAGCGCAAGTTATGGCATTTTAATGTTTAGGTATTTTCTAGCTTGTTTCCCTCTGTTTTAACTAGTCTGAGTCTGCAAACTCTTAAATCCATTATTAAAAAAGATTAAAAAGAAAAAAAAAAGAAACATAATTAAATATCAAATTTGACTCTGTATTAATATATTCTAATCTTTGACTCTGATAAATAATGATATCCCTCCACGTTCAAGCAAGTCATTTGGTATCTTAATTCCTTTGTATAAAGTATAAACAAAAGTTATGAATGCATTTAAGATTGTTTGACTTGGAATATATTAACTTTAGTTTAAAGTTTATGATTATGATTATTTAACTACCTTTACTTAATTACTTTCGGTTTTTACAGTCAGTATCCTTTACTGCTGCCCCCCTGTTTGCTATTGCTGTGATCTGGTCCGTTGTATCCGCTGCAGCCTTGCTCCTAATATGTTGCTGCTACTGCTGCTGCAGGAGAAACCATTATCATTATTCCAAAACCATATACGCGTTTTGTCTTTGTCTTCTTTCCCTCTTCACCATTTCCGCCATGTGAGATACCATTTACAAATTCGCTATCGGATTCAAACCGATTCAAAAACTGAAATTTCTGTTTATAGGCTTTTAAAAACCGTTCGGTTTTGTTTCGGTTTCAGGTTTTTAGTTTTACCATTTGGGCCCAAAATTTGGGGCCCAATAAAAACATTCAAAATAATGAATTCGGACCTGAAACTTTGACCCTAGTTTTTCTGTTAATTAATAATTAATTGATTATTACACCTTTGGATCTATTTTTTTTCGGACACCATTTATTGTTTTTTATAAATTACTTCAAAATTAGTTTTTTCGGTTTTCTGTTGATTGCAAAACCAAAAGTGAACTGAAAAATCGGTTTTTAAAATAACATAAATGATAAAAAAAAACCCATATGTTGTTTTATATATAGCTTGGATATTTCGGATTAGTTACATTGGTTGTTTTGGCTACAGTTTGGTTTTTTCGGTTTTGTGAACGCCACTAATTGGTTGTGTGATTTTTATTCCAGTGTTGGATGTGTCGTGTTGTACACGGGTCAAGGGAAGTTCCACAAGAGCACGACAGACACGTTGGACTATGTCGTGAGTCAATCCAATGATACGGTTTACAACCTCAAAAATGTGTCCTCTATTCTTTCTACAGCAAAAGATATTGAAATAGATCAAGTTTCTTTACCTTCAAATGTCAAAACCGACATCGATAGAGTTCATAAAAAGATCAACGATGCTGCATCGAACCTCCAGTTTGAGACCCGAAAGAATGAGAAAGATATCAAACATGTTTTGAAGGATGTGTAAGTGAATACAAAATTTATGGGTGGCAATTTTCGACACCACATGAAAATAATCATATTTTGGGTTGGCATATCTAACCCGTTTAAAAAATGGGTCAAGTTTGGGTTGACCTATTTATTTAAACTGATTGTGTTCGGGTTGACCAATGTATATAAACAAGTCGTCTTAGGGTTGACCTCTTTATTTAAACTTGGTTGTGTTGACTGTTTATTTTTAAAAAGGTGGTCGGGTTGACTTGTTTATTTACAGGGGTCGTGTTTGGGTTGATTTGCTTATTTAAGCAGGTTGTGTCCGGGTTGACCGGTTTAACCTAGGTCGACTCATCAACTTGTTTAATCCATGTTTTACAACCCATAGTCCCATACCCATCAATCCGATTAGCACGTTTACATCTTGATCATACCCATCAACCCGCCAGCCCATTCGAAACGTTTAGATAAATGGGTTAAACGGGGTAATGTGATAATTGGATTAAAGGGGTTGTGTTCAGATTACAAGTTTTTTAAGTGTGTGCGGGCAAGAGTTGATGTTTTTGACACAAAAAAAATGTTGGTCATGTTCTGGTTGAACATTTCAACCCGTTAACTCACCAACCTGACACGATTAACACACAAGAATACAATGTTGTCTTTTGCAGAAGGCTTGCTCTTATAATCATTGCTGCGGTTATGCTTCTTGTAGCTCTTCTTGGTTTTTGTAAGCATAAAGATCCAAACTTTATTGCTGTCAAAGTTGAAAATTTTGTTTTAAATACTCACTTTCTTAAATTCTTGTAGTGTTCTCCATGCTCGGGTTACAGTTTCTTGTATACATGTAAGTGATCATGATTAGTTTCTTTAGTCAAGATCTTATCTTTATTGGTTTTCTTGATCAAATCTCCGTTGCAGCTTGGTGATTCTTGGTTCGATACTCGTCACAGCTACATTGATATTATGTGGCATGTTTCTTGCACTCCACAAGTATGTTAATGTCTCATCTTTTAAAGTATATCTAGCATTGTTAGTTTCAACCCGTTATCTAAACGGGTTAAAATAAAAAAATCAGTCTTATTTTAGTTCACACAACCTTGTAAATTGTTCAAAGATTCAGTTTATTATTATCATACTAAATCGATTTCTAGTTAAAAAAATAAAGAATATGAAAAGCAATGTTTTTTGGGTCACAAGCCCGACCCGTCTGTTTTGACCCGTTCTAAAATTTGGATCGAAAAGAAATATTTATTAAAAAATTTTGTTTATTACTATGATAATATTTTTTATCCTAATCATAACTAATATATCGATTCAACACTACTCGGCTTGACCCGTTTCAACCTATGCTAAAAAATAATTCACTTAAAACTTGAACCTGTTTTGACCCGTTACTTAATTGGTATGACCATTGTAGTATTGTGGGAGACACTTGTGTTGCAATGAACGAGTGGGTTGAAAACCCAACGGCCCATACAGCATTAGACGATATACTTCCATGTGTGGATAATGCAACGGCTCAAGAAACCATGTCTCAAAGCAAAGATGTCGAATATCAGTTAGTGGAAATGATTAATTTCATCATTAGCAACATATCCAACATTAATCCGCGACCATCATTTCCTCGTTCTCTTAATTACAATCAATCCGGCCCGTTGGTCCCCACTCTATGTAACCCGTTAACGGCTAACAAAACGGATCGAGCATGTCAACCCGGTGAACTCCAATTCAACAACGCCACTAAGGTAACAAATTAATTATGAGTGGAAATTTCCGATAGGACACGAATATAATCAGGTTTTGGGTTGGCATATCTAACCAGTTCAAAAAATGGTTCGTGTTTGGGTTGACCCGTTTAACTAAATGGGTCGTGTTTGGGTTGACCCATTTAGTTGAACAAGTTATGTCTAGATTGACATGTTTAATTAAATGGATTGTATCCATCTTGACCTGTTTAATCCATTTAGTTAAACACGTTGACCCGCCCAACCTGTTTAGATTAACAGGTTGGCCCACTAACACGTTTAACCCATTTTTTATAGCTCACCAACTCGATTATCATGTTTACAGCCTTTTTATGACCTTCTAGCCCATTTGGTATGTATAGATCCCCACTTCAAGAAAAATGTCATTTAGTGCACCTTGAAAGGTGTCACTAAAAGTAAAATATCTATCACTCAAGGACTTAAATTTTGATGCATTATGTGTAGGTATGGAGGAACTATATTTGTCAAGTTTCTAAAAATGATACTTGTACAACCACCGGGCGGTTGACTCCAAAGATGTATCAAGAAATGTCGGTTGCAGTGAATGTGAGCGATGGGTTGGCCGAATATAGCCTGTTTCTGACAGGGTTACTGGATTGTAGCTTTGTTAGAGAGACTTTTACTAAAATTCACAAGGACCATTGTCCTGACTTGAACCGGTTCAGTGAATGGGTGTACATTGGTCTAGCCATGGTCTCGGCTGCAGTCATGCTTTCGTTGGTGTTGTGGGTGTTGTATGCACGTGAGAAGAGGCATCGGAGATTATACACCAAACTTGTGCTTGAGTATTCACCAAGTCCGGCTGCAATTCATCGACCATGAAAGTAAAATACGAATCTGAATCTTGTGCTAACATTTGCCTATGTATTGTTTAATATGTGAAGCCAAAAAAAGTATTTTAAAGATATGTAAATTCATTTCATGTATCATTTAATATGTGAGACCAAAAGAGTCATTTATGCTAACAATGTTACGTGAATCTAATTCTTTTGTTTGACCTTTAGATTTGTGTCTTTTAAAAGGTACTTTTCATCTTTAGTTGTTAAATCCTTAAATGATCACGCGTAAAGTTGACACACGATCTTGTAAAACGCAACGTATTGCTATATGTAGTAAAATTGTTCTGTGGCATGTACATGTCTACCCATTAATGCATACCCGTAAGTAATATATTATCAAACTCAAACCCTCAAATCACTCAACCAAAACACCTTGATAACATAGTGAAGTAGTTAATATTACCAATTTTACCATCTTCTTAACCCGATTATATATATTTACTATTCTTTATTTAAACCAATCGGATGTTTTCTTTCTACTTATCTATCTTAATGTAGGAAGATTTCTTTTTAAACTACAAATTAGTTGTTTTTACGCTTTTTGTGACAAAATTTCGGTAACCACTCTTGCTCGCGGTTAGGCCAAAACCAAAAGTTGCATTTAATTTTAGTAAATAATGCGCTGAGAAATTGAAATTTAATTAGACTACTTGTAAAGAATTCAGGTATATTTTACACTGTAAAATTAGTATGAACTTTTTATTTTTAAATGATAAATGAATCTACTAGTATTTTATCATTTAGAAAGTTATATATGACGGTGATCAACTAATATTGAAGTTTTTGGAGTTTTGAGTTAATTATTATCTTAATCTATTGACTAAATTAACTAACACGAAGAACTTAGCGTCTGTTAAGGAAATTCAACTTTACTACGTGGTGTTTGAGATTATGGCTCAGATATTATGTGATTATGACGTTTATAAAGTATAAATATTAAATGTTTGCGAAACTACTTAAATTTATCTAGTTTTTAATAAACAAGATGAGTTATTTAACAATCTATAATAATATATATAAACGAAGACATAAAAATCTTATGTGTCGCGATGTGGTCGCTCCCCCCTTTTTTGGAGTCACCAGATTTGCTTGATTTTCAAATGGAGGCTTCTCATGCATTTGACCCGAATTCATGGGTATGAGTCTTACCAAACCAGATATTTCTTAAACGGGTTATAACATCTCATTAAATTAAAAATTATTCTCACCAAATTATTAATGTAAAAATCCTATAAAATAGGATATAATAAAAACTAATATCTTATTTCTTTTAAAAGAGATATATATGTATATATATTATTTACATTAAAAACCCAATTTGATAGTAAAAAAAATAAACGGGTCTTGAGTCTCATCAAACTATAAGTATAATTAACTTTCATAAATATTATTTATAATTAAAAAACTAATTTTATAGTAAAAAAAATAAACGGCTATTGGGTTTCATCAAAACCATATAGCTTTTAAACCAGGTTATAACATCTCATATATTTGTGAAACAATTTATAATCAAACTATAAGTATATTATTAACTTTCATACAATAAAAAATATAAATTGAAAAAATAAATGAATATTAGAATAAACAATATAAAACAACCTCCGTAATACGAGGGATAAAAACTAATAAAATTGTAAAGTCAGTTTTGATTTGAATAATGTTACATGAGGTGATAAGAATATGATATAATAAAAAAATATTTGGGTATAATAATATGGATTTAGATTTTAAAAACAAAATAGTATTTTTAATTTGTAGTTTTTAAAAACAAGATAGTATTTTTTAATTTGTAGTTTAAACCAATTAAAAACATATCGTTAAGTATCTTACGATTTCATAAGTAAACAGTGTAACCAACGGGAACTTTCAAACATATTGGTTGATTAAGCCAACTTGGACCATTTGGTGGTATGGTTGATAATTTAACGTTTTATATACTATTAAATCACTGATATCATTTTAAAGACGGATTCAAACCAAAAAATTTGAAGAGTTCAAACACTCAATATTAGGGATGAGTTTTTTTTTTTTTCTAATCTCCATAGTTGTACCCGTATCCGTATCTGTAGGCTGTAGCCACTGTTGTAAAACTCGCTAGTCGGGCGGTGAGGTAGGGATTAACGGTTCATCGGAATTAATCAGGATTAATTAGATCGGACTTTAATGTATAATTTTCAGTTTTATATATACATACACACATTTTTATAGGTAATATTCAAAATTTATACATACACAAACACATTTTGGTCGGTAATTGACTGAAATCTCGCGGAAAACTCTTGATTTTAGTTGGAATCTCGCCAGAAACTGCTGATTTTGGCCAGAATCTCGCCGGAAACCGCCTATTACAGCCGGATTTGATCATTGACCAATTAATTCCCAACATTAATTAGTGAAGTGGGGATTAGCGATTAATCGAGGAATAATCGGTACCTAGTCAGGATTTTTGCAACATTTCCTATAGTCGTGCCCGTCTATTAAGTATGGGTACGAGTACCATATTTACTGATTCTAGGTACGTGTATATGTATGGGTACATGAACGGGTATTACGGGTACTCGGTACCCTTAGAAATGTATAGGGGTTTTTATTAGGATTTCAAAACTCATAATTCTAACTGTGTTTTTATTTGGATATCCTCAAGGTTACAAATGGGATTTTCAAAGCCATTAATAATCAAAATATTAAGTAGTAAGAGTTCCAATAAAACCAATCTTCTTTTTTGTCCTCCTTCTCCTGATTATCGATACCGTACCAGTATCGATACCAAGTTTAGCGGATAATTTTTTTAAAAGAAGAAAAAAGTAGTAGAAAAGTGAACATTGTACCTAAAGTACCCGTACTTGTACTCGTACCCATACCGGTACTGGTACCTATACCATAAAATTCGGGTACGGGTATGTGTTGTTGGTCAATTTCTCGACTGGGATCCTCACCGGTATCTTGCACGATATCTTGGCATCTGAGATTCTTAGCAGGTTCGGAATCCTGAATCTCATTTTATTTAAACTAATCAGCTTGAAGGTTACTTGTTAATAACCTGGACTGGCTAGTAGACTGATTCTTGCAGATAATTCAGAGGCTTAGTTGAGTTGCACATGGGAGTGAAGAATAAATTGTGTAACGGTCACATTGTTAGGGTTTTCGAGTTTATATCATAGTTTGTTATTTGTATTTCCTATATAATGAGGTCGATGAGAATATTCTAGAACACACAACCCTCTCTTTACTCAAAACTGAGACATTTGTACTTAGCATTTGTTCTTATTCGATTCTCGAGTTTTACCCATCTTTCTTCATTAATAAATTGAGGCAGGGGATAATTTTTCCATCCCGAGGTTTTTTAGAGGATCCTCACCAGATTCTACGACTTTTCTTCGCTATATCGCTGTGTTCACCCTTACTTTTACCGCATTTACTTACCATATTGTTGAATAACACTCTACCTCACTTAACGAATTTGTTCAATTATTGCTTCGTTAGTTTTTGACTAAAACAGTATGGGTGCCCGAATTTACCGATTTTTGATACATGCACTTTCAAATACAGCATACAAAATACATGTACATTATCAATCTCATCCCTACTAAAAACACTACAATTTTAGCTGCTCTTACGTTAGCCATAGGATTTATTTTGTGAGTTTTCATTGATCCTCTGACTAAAAAAATCACCAACTTATATGCTCTTTCTATCCACACTTTACAAGCAACTATATACTTCAATGTTTATCTTCATCAAACAAAAATAACATCCTGATTTATAATATTTCCAATAAATAGTTACTAAACCATACTTTTTTCACTACTCACGCTCTTTTCATATATCACCCCATAATACACGTATCTAAAGACATATTTAATTTAAGGGAAAATTTTCAAAATGACTCATTCATAGAATGTGTTTCCAAGTTTATCCTCATTAATTTAAGTTTTCAATTTTGTCCCTTTGGTATCTCGTCGCCGATGACATGATAGCGAACATCGACGATACGTTACTGAAACAAATAGGATAACGACACGTGGCCGGAATCTGTGTTGACGATGCGTTATGTTGCTAACGTAGGGTAGCGGGGATGCGTTATGTTGCTAACGTAGGGTAGCGGCGATGCGTTATCGCTAACGCATCGTGGAACCCTTGTGTTGTCATAACAAGGTAGCAACAACATAACGCATCGCCGCTACCCTATGTTAGCATCATAACGCATTGTCAACCCTATGTTATACGTAACGTAGGGTAGCAGCGACGCGTTATGTTGCTAACATAACGTAGAGTAGCAGCGATGCGTTATGTTTCTAACGTAGGGTAGCAGCGATGCGTTATCCACTAACGCATCTTTGACGACCTATTCCGGCCACGTGTCGTTATCCTATTTGTTTAATTAACGCATCGTCGGTGCTCGCTATCATGTCGTTGGCGACGAGATAACAAAAAAAAAATTGGAAACTTGAATTAATGAGAATAATCTTGAAAACACATTCTTTAAATGGACTATTATAGGAATTTTCCCTTAATTTAATATACTTAATAATGGAATCAAAGACATTTTAAACATGCACCATGTATTCTTTTATCATCAATTCAACTACTTTATCACTAAGCAATAAATTATTAATGAAACAAACTATAAAAAGATAACATCATATCTTCTAAAGTTCCAATTTCAAAAATATTCGTATGCCCCTCTATTTCCGCGAATAATGATTGCATACTTTTGTATTCTATAATAAATCAATTCCTAATTAATATATATATTAAAAAGAGGATCACATTCTACTCACAACATATACCGTATATAATACATCAAACAAGAGTGAATTAAGACACTAGATTTTAAGGGATTTACAATTGCTTAAGCACATGGTACAATTATAAAGAGGGGTATAGTAGTCATTCTAACGCTAAATTTAACGTTTTTTCTATAATTCTTTAAATTATTTACAACCTTGCCCCCTCAACTTTAATCACCATTTGGAAATTTAAAGAATAGTTATAATTTTGTTCCCATCTTTTAACTATATATTATTTATAATTTCACTTTTAATCCAAATTCCTCCACGATTTTTAAACGGTCATAACTTTTTCATATGTTAATATTTTTTTTAAAAAAATGCACCATAAAAACGAGCATTTAATTCTTTTTAAATTGAGTATGATATTGTCATAGTTTGTTTTCAGTTAAAAAAATAACATCTTACGTATAGGCGTTTGTGGTCCGGTTTAGATGGCTTTAAACTAAGCCGTGAGCCAAGCCGTTTTTTGTCATCGAAAACTGAAACCAAATCGTTGAAAATTAAAACCCAACAAAAACAAACCATTAACAATTGTTAGATTTCGGTTTCATTTGTACTTCGCTACTAAATTGAGTTTAAAATAAGAATTCTTAATCCACGGTTTCAAATGTAACGATAAGCACCCAAAAATCTCTTACGTGATTATTAAGGCCTGTATTTCCCGCTGCATCGCCCGGGCACTCGTCTAGTATATATTATAAAGAGGATCACATTCTACTCACAAAGTTACTATTTCTTTTCCTATTTATTTTTTAATATTTTATTAGTTATTCTAACCATTAATTCACTAACCATAATTTCAAAAATAAAAATAATAGGCTTTACTTTCTTTATTATAATATTTTTGTCAACTATATTTTTAAACATTAAATGTGGACAAGTGTCGGCTTTACATATCTTATTTTTGGTTAAACAATTTTTTCTAAATTTTGCTTTCTAATTTTTTATAGTTCGTATTTACAATGACCGAAATTTTTTCGTGATTTAAAAATATATCATCGTCGCATGTTTTATATCCACGTGTCAACGTTTGATACCTAGCTCGCCTTTAAATTATTTCTTTTGGATTACTAATTTATGTTTACGAATTTGTGTTGATACCGCTGATACGAACTGAATTTGTGTTAGTACCGCTGATACAAACCGAATTTGTGTTGGTTCACAACAGTAACATGCCGGTCTGTTTGGTTTCACATATGAAAATTTGTTGTATTTTGGCATTGACGGGTTTATTTCTTTTGTTTGATTTCGATGTCGTAACTTGATATAGACTAACTTCGCATCGACTTGCAGCGACTTAATGGTTTAATGTTTTTACTTATGTTTTTTTGTTAGATTTAACTGTCCCGCCGCGAAACGCTGGGGTCCTAAATTCTAGTTAAATTATTAAAAATTAAACAATTAAACACTATCAACATCACGTGAAGCTGACGCTGCCACAAGAGCGTGAAGACGAAATACTCTTCCCAAACTTTCCGGTATTTTAACCCACTTATAAACTGACTTTCATCAATAAAAAGCCCCTAAATTTTACTTTAATTACCCTCTTGCCATCCTATCTCATAACTATATAAACGGATTAACTGTTTGTTTCTTCAGGTTTTACCAAATTCAACTTTTCCAACCTCTTAAATCTTACTTTCCGCTTAAATTCAAAACCCTAATTCCCTAATCTTCAATCATTTATGTCATCTACCAAAACTAAATCGTATCCGAATCGAATGATCATACCGGCCGTTAAGTTTTCATTCGATCAACACACCGCCCGTTCACTGACCACGTCATCATCGAAGAAGAAGACGTGTATGTGTTCTCCCACGACGCATCCTGGATCGTTCCGGTGTAGTTTGCACAAGAAGCTGAGTAATCAAACCAACAATGCGACGTCGTATCGGACTCATAGATTGTATACTCGTAAATCGGCAATGACGAATTCGCTTGTGAGGAATGGAACAGTGGAAGGTGATTTGATCAAGCGTGCGTTGGCGTCGTTGATCCGGCCGTCCTCGCACCAGCAGAGACGGCGTGGTGAGTTTAAACCGAGGCCTAGTCGCCTCTCCGTTATGTCCAAAGCTGATGAGTAGGCGTTAACCGTCGGTTTTTGTATAGGATCAATATAATGTTTTTTTAAATTTTGTTGTTCATAGACATGGTGGAAACGTTGCTGAATATTTTTTTAGATAAAAGTTGAAAATAGATCCAATTAATTTCTGGTTAATAGCTTTTTTGAATGTGTGTTAGTTTATGGATTTAGTGGAATCTAATAGATCATTGATGATTGATCACTATTAATTTCATTAAGTGTTGATAACCAAATACGTAAATTCATTATACGTGTTATGACTAGAGATGCATAAATCGGGTTTTTCAGATACCTGGGTTCGGGTATGAAGAGGTAGGTCCCAGCAGAGCCCAGTTGGACCCGCAAGACTAACCTTGAAGAGGGACGTCTGCACAGAAACCAACTGGATCCGCAGGACCAACCATGCTCAGAGACGTGACGTCCTTACGCGCAGTACGCAAGCTGTTCCCGCAGGAAATGCCTCCCAATGGTGAAGGACTCCGCCTGTTCCCGCAGCCTCGGATACAAGTCATTAGGGAAGGCCACCCGCGCAGCAAGGCTACACGCACAAGGCACTTAGCTCTCAATCATTCAGTGTCACCTGAAGGAATGAGCAAAGCCGGGAACAATCCCGCACAGTGGCGGGAGGGGGAATACTCCCGCCCAAATAAGCCAGTCCGTACAATACAGGAAGACCTTCTGTACTGTACCTGACGAGGTATGGGCAAAAGATCTGACTAAAGATACGACAGCTTATTGACAACAGTATGGCGAGCAGCATGCTCCTGCACTGTATGTCACTATTAGCCGCTGCCTACTCACCAACTCCTGTCATACCACGTGCGTAGCCGGCAGTTGGTGGAAAAGGAATAGTATACAGCAGGCCTGGTCACTATCAGCCGCTGCCTACCCACCAACTACCAGCAGGGCACGTGCGTAGGCTACTGTTGGTTGAACAGGAATACTATTGCAGCCGGCCACACCTCCTTGGAAACCTACCTTCGGCTATAAATACCACAAATGGTATGACCATCTCATCTTATCTTGTATCATCATATTATACCTGATATCTGCTCTAGCAATCTCTCAATATACATTTATATTTAAAGAGCAATCTAGTCTGATTCTCACGCCGGAGGGTGGTCACAAGGAGGAACCCCCCATTCTCAGTGACAAGCTCACGGTGTCTGTTTTGCAGGTTATCAGAAGAACCATCTTCTCTGGGTCTAACCCCTCGTGGGAAACATCTATCTAACCCCCAGGTTACCCGTAATCTGCCCGGGGTCCGGTTAGTGTTTCTTTATTGGCGCCATCCGTGCATAAAGCTAGAACATTTTTCTCCAGTTTTTTCAAACTTCTAAGATGGTTAAAGAAACTCCGGTAACCACAACCCCAGCTACTGGGGGGAATACCGGCAACACAGTCCTTACAAACACTACCCCGGTTACCCAAGCCGGGGCAAGTGAAGTAAATTTTACGAACACTACCCCAGCTGGGGCAAGTGCAGTAAATAATCGCCCACTGGGATTTACCGAAACCCAGTTTGAGAAACGAACAAGACTCCCCCACCAAACTCTCGATGAAGTTAAGGCATGGGCGGAGGCACGACAAAAGGAATTCCAAGCTGAGTTGGACGAACGCTTGCGTTCCGTCCAACAGGCCGACGAATTCGAATACTTGGGCGTTGACTCGGAGGAATCCGACTCCGACGCGAACCCTCGCCATAGGGCAAGAGGGAAGCGTAGGGAAACGGACTCCCAACCGACAAGGCATTTTGGACAAGCCTTCAAACCAAAAAACACATGTGGAAGTCCACGTGACTTCTCCAAAACATTCAGACCAAACGTTGCAAATGCGGGAACGTCCAAATTTGCAAAGGACATTGCGGAAGCAATCGCCCCAAAAAGTGCCAAACAAATGTCAAGCATAGGCACATATGATGGTATATCTGACCCAGATGATCATTTGAACAGATTCATAGCGGGGGCAACCGTCAGTAGTTGGACGGAACCTACGTGGTGTTACATGTTCCAAATGACACTTGTGGGGGCTGCTAGAGCGTGGTTCGATCGTCTACCGGTTAACCACATCTACGACTGGGCAGACTTCCAACAGAAGTTTAGCCAACACTTCAGCCAACAAAGAAAGTATACCGAGGAGCAATGGACAATCCTCAAATGCATTCGAGAGGAAGATGAATCTTTGCTAGACTTCATCACTCGCTTCAACTCGAAGAAGCTAAGCCTGGGTAACATTAGCGAAGATCTTGTTCGCGCTGCTTTTATTCAGGGCGCGAACGACCCAGAGCTCATCCGCACCTTAACGGGTAAAGATGGCATGCCATCCACATGGGATGCCATCATGACAGCAGCTAAACGCTTTGCGGAAACGGAGAAGCAACTGGGTAGAGATCTCCCTCAGAGCACAAACCTCTACACCCAGAAAACAAGGGAAGACAACGTCCTTACCGCCCGATTAAACAAAAAGCGAAAGCTAGGCATTTGGCAGTCAAGGGTAAACTTTGACACCTCATCCGGCTTGCAACATCGGTTAGGCGGAAGGGATAACGTACGGTCGAACCAGAACTCCAGATGGACGCCGCTCACCAAAAGCGTCACCTAGATATTCGCCACTGAGGAGCTCCCATGGCCAAAGTGTCACACCCGGCCCTGAGCGGCGGAAACAGCCGGGCGCGCACGAGTGGGGATTGATACTTAAGCACGGGCCATTGCAAACATTCAAAGTAAGATTTTCATTGCGCATGAAAAGTTTAATACAAATACATTACATTGTTTAAAATTTACATAAAAACATCCAAGTATAAAAATTGTTGAAGATTTCCACGCCATATCCCCATGCGCGGCGGGAACAACCACGCGCAACGAAGGGATAGAACTAAAATCTTCCAAAAAGCTAGTTTAGATGTTCAGCGTGAGGTGCTCTAAGTGTGACTCCATGCGCTACCTAGTTATCTCCTGAAAGACACGTAAAAACATTTGAATCAGTATAAACTGAGTGAGTTCACAAGTCTTAGTAACTTGATAAATCGTATTGCATCATAATCTTGATACAAATCATTCTGAAACATAATTCTGATAGCATCATTAAAACACATGCTTGGTAAAACATAGTTATATCAACATATTCTGATAAAATCGTTCCGCGGGTTACGCGCGAACATTTCTGGGAACTGTGCTCGTCTATGCAAAGTGGCGCTGCCACTACGAGCTAAAATAAGTAATACCGTCCCGCGGGTTACGCGCGAACGTTTCAGGAATATGTGCTCGTCCATGCAAAGTGGCGCTGCCACTACGAGCTAAAATATTAATTCCGTCCCGCGGGTTACGCGCGGACGTTGTGCCGGAAAACAAGGCGCTCGTCCATGCAAAGAGGCGCGACCCCTACGAGCGGGCTCAAACCCATAGTACTGCCCCATGACCATACTAGGCACTCGTCCATGCAAAGAGGTGCGACCCCTACGAGTGGGTGGATCAAACCAGCAGTCCCTACCCTTAGAGTTCCAATGGTAAAGTGATCACTTACTCGAGTTCTAGCGCACATACATCGAAAACCTTAGATAACCGTTTGCATTACTCATCATGAAACATAACTTAAACACATAATCGCTTGCATAGCTTGTAAGTATACCATGATAAAACATTATTTAAGTACGTGTCCCTCGCCCCGAAAACAGTTTAAAAAAATAGTGAAACAGTAAAAATAGGGGCTGTGAGACTCACCTGTGGTTCTTGTTAAGGGATTAATCGAGATTCGGGTTTTCTTGGTGTTGGCCCCGGAATCGAAGGTCTAGAATACGATTAAATAACAAGAAGTATATATATATTAAGATCAAGAAATAGGAGAATATGAGGTTTGGAAAGTAGATCTCAAGTTTATAACCTCGGCTTACCTAGTAACTGGGACGGAATTGAAAATAACGGATGCTCGGGAGATGCTTAGTGCAAGTTTGCAGTTCTTTGGAGTGTGTTTTGGGTGATAATTTAGGTTACATATTTATAGGCAAACTCAAGGGAACACAATCCCTTGCTTTAGGGGATTGAAATCTTTTCATATCTAGGTGTAATGATGATAAAGTATGGAAATTATTATTGTTTATTGTTTACTTAAAAGTGGAGGAGTGGACAAAAGATCTTGATTTGATTTGGACAGGACATGCAGGTCTGGGGTTGGTGAGAATAGGGTGGCTGACAGTTGACTTTTCATGTTACAGTGTGCTTTTTCAGGTACTTTTGTCAGTGTACAGTAAAAAGTGGAAAATCTCTGAAACACGCTACTGTTTCCTTTTGGGCGGGAGTAATCTCCTTATGTCTGGAGAATAGACTAAGTGTTCTGTGCGCATCACTTTGTGCGCATAGCTTTCTGCGTGAAGGACATTTCTTTGCTGCGGGTAGGTGCGTAACCTTCTCGCAGTTAGGGACATTGAGTTTCATTTGTAGATTCTCCAGGTGGTCTTGGTATTTCAACATAGTGATCAGTTATGTTGAAGTCAATTCCATCTTGGAGCTTCAGACAAACTGGCTCTCAATGTTCCCGCCATGCGGGGAGGTTAGTTCCCTTCCGCACGCGCATAAACGATTTAGGATGCACCCGCCTTAGCATCATGCGGGATGGTCAACCCATAGACAACATAACGTTTAAGTTACATGAAAACATAAAGCCAAAACATTCGCGCATGGCGCATATAACATATGCTCACGCTGGTTCTTAACATGGTGCGCTCGCGCAGGTTGCATATAACAAATGCACGCGCTGACTAACATGGCGCGCTCGCGCAGGGCGCACATAACAAATGCACGCGCTGACTAACATGGCGCGCTCGCGCAGGGCGCACATAACAAATGCACGCGCTGACTAACATGGCGCGCTCGCGCAGGGCGCACATAACAAATGCACGCGCTGACTAACATGGCGCGCATAATATTTACAATCACCTAATTATTAGGTTGATTACTTAGTTTAAGGGATTGGGAATTTACCGGGTGTCACACAAAGCCTCCAATAATCCGACATCGTCACAATGCTGATCGGAGCAAATACTGTGACTTTCACAGGACAAAAGGCCACAACACCGAAGAATGCATAGACGTAAAAGACATGGTCGAAGTATTTGTCAGAGATGGGACGCTCGCGCACCTCGTGGCGCAATGAACGCTGAACAGGCTGATGCGTGTAGAACCCCAGCTGGGGAAAACACGAATAAAATTCCAGCTTCAATATGGAGACTACATGCTGCGTAAAGAACGAGATCCCGAACCAGGTGCGTATCGGCTCGATGGCACTCCCATCCCAACAACATGGAAGGGAGCTCATTTACACAGTTTGCATGTAAATCAATTCCAAATTTGAAAAGAAAAGGCCAAGAGCCACTTCTAATGGAAATGATTCTCCTTAAAACATCGATGCTGATGATTTTACATTTATACTTTATGAACTATCAACACGGATATGCCGGTTTTCACCGCATAATTACGTGAAAAACCGTTGCATGGGGAAGGCGGCAAAACCCGCATAAACCCAAAAAACGGGAAACCTTCACGCAGGTCAGTTGACGGGGAAAGGTTCAGTTATCCCACTAAATGAAAGTGCCGGTCTATCCGCATGAATCATGTGAGGAAACTGAACACTAACCTATCAACAACCGCGCGTCGAACGGTTAATTTATTAAACACTAGTATGCCGGTTTTCACCGCATAATTACGTGGAAAGTCGTTGCATGGGGAAGGCGGCAAAACCCGCATAAACCCAAAAAACGGCAAACCTTCACGCAGGTCAGTTAAAGGGGAAAAGTTCAGTCATCCCAATAAATGAAAGTGCCGGTCTATCCGCATGAATCATGATAAGAGGAAACTGAACAGTAACCTATTAACAACCACGCGTCGAACGGTTAACTTATTCAAGAAAATTTCTAACAAAAGGATGAGAAAAACCTACACGCAGGTCAGATATAGGTAAAGTTTAGCCATCATACTAAGTGCAAGTGACGGTCCTACCCGCACAATCACGAAAGAGGAAGCGAAACTTCACACCTATTATCTGCCACGTTCAAAGGTTAACTTATCCTAAAGGATGAGAAAAACCTACACGCAGGTCAGATATAAGTAAAGTTTAGCCATCCTACTAAGTGCAAGTGACGGTCCTACCCGCACAATCACGAAAGAGGAAGCAAAACTTCACACCTATTATCTGCCACGTTCAAATGTTAACTTATCCTAAACACTTAGAAATTTCATAAAAAGATGAGGAAAACCTACACGCAGGTCAGATGGTAAAGTTTAGCCATCCTACTAAGTGCAAGTGACGGTCCTACACGCACAATCACGAAAGAGGAAGCAAAACTTCAACCTATTATCTACCACGTTCAAAGGTTAACTTATTCTACACTTGGAAAATTGCTAATTTAAACTAAAGTATGCAAGTCATATAACGTTTATAAAGCAAGGAATCCAATAAAAGAAGCGGTCTTACCCGCGCAAAGATTTATATTTCATAAATATTCATTACAAGAATGGCCGGGTAACTACCCGCCTACAAGAAAATAAATCTATACAAGCTAAATCTATCCTAGCAGTGGGAAGGGATCTTCAGGATCAGGCTTCAGGGCCACTTCCACTTGGACCAGCACCATCAGTAGAGCGTGGCGGTTCAAGGAAAGCTTTAAGGATAGCTAGCCCATCATCAGCAGCAGCAACTTCGTTCACCTTCTCCACCACCGGATGCGGGAAGGCGGCATATTGATTTACTGCTTGGTCGTATACAGCTTCAGTATCTACATCGAATAAAGGGAAGTTGGAAGGCGGGATGCCTTTCTCAACGAACCCTAGACCAAGCAGGAAGCCGGCGTTTTCCCCATCCTCGTGAGAAGCGTTGAGGGCTGCGCTCATAGCATCGTCATAAGATGTCTCTGAGAAGACCCGATGCACAACCTACAAAGAAAAAATACAAGTGTCAAAACCCTTTCTATTTACAAAGAAAAGCGTAAAGACATGAAAACATACCTGAGACAACGCTTCTCGAAGAAGCCATTCCTTGGCAACCAGAGCTTCTTGGAGGGCAACTTGAGCTTCGTTACGGGCGCGTTCGGCTTCACTCTTGTTAAGGTTGGCAAGCAACACTTCTTTAGCCGCAGCCTCTTCGACGCCCTTTAGCTTCCGTTCAGTATGGTCAAGCACCCCCCTCTGGTCCAAGATCTCCTGGAGCTTTTTGGCGTCTTCCATCGCCAAGGCATCATGAGCCTGCTGGAGAGCCTCTAATTTGGCTTTAAGCTCTTCATTCTCCACGCGTAGAGGCTCAGCAACAGCTTCAGCCTTGGTGGCCCTCTCGGTGGCGTTCCTCGCAGTCTCCTTAGCCAGCCGAAGCTGTTCATTAACAGCTTGGGCAGCCTTGGAGCGGGCCTCGAGTCGAGCCTGAACTTCAACCTCGAGGGCCTTGAAGGCCTTCTCCTTTTCCGCAGCCACTGCGGAAAGCCTTTGGTTCTCCTCCCGGACAGCCCGCGCTTGAGCCACTTCTTTAAGGCGAGCTGCTTTTAACTTGTCGTTTTCACGACAAAGCAGCTCGACGCGCGGCTGCATCCGGGCCAGGAGAACCCGAAGCTCATTGGTTAGCCTACCCTCCTGGTAGCTAGCCATGGCTTCCCCCAACGCACCACTGGGAGCAGCGTGACGAGCCCATTCCACGCACTCTACAGGGGTGCGAAGGGTTGTTCCTCGGCGAATGTTCCATCGTGGAACATACACTTCATTGGAATCCGACACAGCAAAAAACATAAAGCAGTTAGGAAAAGATGATGAAAAAAAATATGAAAAGGGCCAAAAGAACCCGACGCACCTGTAGGGTCAATAACAGGCTGATAGCCGCCGAACCCATTACCTGAACCCAACGGAAATCCATCCAAGAGGTCAGGCAGATGGGAAGGTGGCAGAGATTGGCGATAAGCCCCATGCGTACCTGATGGATCAGCCGTCGGTGCCGATGACGGGGGCATGGTAGAGGCCGCCGCGGTAGCAGCTGCGGGATCCGCAGCAAGAGTGACCGCCGGCTCAGTGAAAGATGCTGTAAAAATTGCACTCACAGCCGGCGGTGACGTCATCTCAGCTGGAACAGTCGGCTCAAAGGAGTGAGCAACTGAACCAGCGGAGGCAGGCGCAGGCGCCTGGGTCGTCGCATCAGGTAGGCTGACCAAGCCTACCGTCATTGGCGGAGAGGTACTCCTCTGCGCTCCACCCTGGAATGCGTCAACATCCACGCCTGCGTAAAGAAGAAAAGTGTTAATGATATTAAACTATGAAGCTAAAGACAAAGGAAATTTGTACTTACGGGTTTTCTTGAGCCTGAAAGTACGGACGGGCGGGGATGAACCCGATGGAGCCGGCCTCTTCACGCCGGTCACCGTTGTCATCCTGGGCTCTTCGGTGACAGTTGTCACAGCCTCCGGAATGGTGGTCTTGTCACCACCGGGATTCCCCGCCACCTCTTCGCTCTCGGTCTCCGAATCAGACCGAGGCGCCGGATCGGCAATGGAGGCCACCTTCTCTTTTCCCTTCCCGCCGGCAGCCTTCTTCTTCCGCACCAACGGAGGACCATCTGCGGATTCCTCATCAGAACATACGATTAGAGGAATTCCAGCAGAGGTTTCAACATTGAGGGGTCGAGGGTTGAAGAGCGCCTTACCTGGCCGCCTGGCGCTCAGGATCTCGTGGCCTAGCGGGTAGACCTCCACGAACCAATCCGCAGTTTGTTCTAGGATGGGCAACTCGTTCTCGTCTAGAGCGCGAGTACCCATCCGAGCGGGACCGTCAGCCTCCCGCGGGTTCAAGAGCGACTGCAGGTCGTTCCCCTCTGAAATAAACTGGAAAAAAGTTAGAAGAAATTCAGAATCAACAAAAGGAAACAAAGCATACCGTAAGGAACAGAGTTCGAACCGTATTCGAGGACGATTGGGACCTTTTGCGCATCCGCCGCATTCCACACCCGGCTCATCCCCAACATGACCATCCCGTATTCCGCAAACCGTTAAACCGGAGATTGGACCCGAGATATCTTCGAGAACCATTCCGCCTCCTGGTAGTTGGAGGCGTGAAGGCTTGGGAGAGCTTGCCAATTCTTAAACTTCATGGCAAGGGGGATGGCGCGAGCGGAGATGAAGAAGAACTCCCGCTTCCACGCGCGAAGACTGCGCTTGGTATACCACCCCTGGATGCACCTCCAAGTATAGAAGGTCATCAGCCGGTCAACATAGGGCTCAACGCCCAAAATCCGGCACACCCACTCAAAGTGGCGAATCTTGGCGATCGCCATGGGGTGCAACTCGGTCAAATGAACACCGTGCCTCTCAAGGACACGGTAAACAAACTTTGTCAATGGGAACCTAAGATTCCCATAAACAAAGAATACTGCATAAACCCCGATCTTGCCTCTGGGGGCATCGTACACAGTATGATGGGGTTCAGGAAACTCAGGCTCGAGAGACTCGAGCATGAACTTCCTGATGACATACCGGTACAGATCGCCAGGCAGAGCACACTGGCACTCGCCAGCAGTACTCTTGTCATCAGCTGTAGATTCTAGATCACGAGACGACATCTTGCAAAGGAAAAAAGAAAGCGATTTCGAGAGAATGCTTGCCTGAAAAGGGGAGTATTCGCCGGAAATCGCTTAAAAGATGAAGAGAAGAGTGAAAGTGTGGATTACAAAGAACCCTCTCCCCCTTTATATACTAATCGCAATTAATGCGATGAATTTAATGCGGAGGAGAGAGAAATCGAAGGTGCAATGAAACTATGACACGTGGCGAAAAGTAAGCTGGCAACAGCTGTTGACAGGACGCATACCATTAATTTCGCGGCCACGCGCCCGAAAAATCGCGCCCACGCGCCTGAAAAAGCGTCTGGAATAACCATGTACTGTCACGTCACTATAACTTCCTGCACGTCCTGACACAGTCAGAAGAAACCGTCGCACGACGTTTCAGATGTTTGGACTGTTCTTATCTTTCCACCAACTCTTCGAATTTCGAAATTCAAAATTCAAAGACTCAAAAGTAAGCGGGAAAATACCCCTTACCTTGGCAACCAAGTAACCGTAAGACGGATGTGGGTACAGTGTAAAGGCAAAACCCTTCACATACCTAGCACCCGCAGGGAATTGAAGCCAAGAAAACCTTGGTAAACAAGTAACCGTAAGACGGATGCGGGTACAGTGTAAAGGCAAAACCCTTCACATACCTAGCACCCGCAGGGAATTGAAGCCAAGTAAACCTTGGCAAACAAGTAACCGTAAGACGGATGCGGGTACAGCGTTAAGGCAAAACCCTTCACATACCTAGCACCCGCAGGGAATTGAAGCCAAGTATACCTCGGCAACCAAGTAACTATAAGACGGCTGCGGGTACAGTGTAAAGGCAAAACCCTTCACATACCTAGCACCCGCAGGGAATTGACGCCAGGAATACCTTGGAAGTAAAGTAACCATAAGACGAGCGCGGGTACAGTGTTAAGGCAAAACCCTTCACATACCTAGCGCTCCGCTGGGAATTGAAACCAAGAAAGATCTTCTGGGCAATGCTTGCGGAAACGGGAATAACATCCCCGCATAGCGGAAACGTCAAGAACTACGTTGTTTGAAGCTCCAGGATGGAATTGGTGGTTTTAACATAATTGATCACTATGTTCAAAACTACCAAAACCTCATGGAGAATCCACACAAGTGGGACTCAACGCTCCTGACTTGCGAGGAGGTTACAGACCTACCCGCATCATACCCAAAGACCAAGCAGGAAACTCGGGAATTTCTGCAAGTGACAAGGACTTCCGCGGGAAGAATCCCCATGGAAAACCTTAAAAAACCCTTTTCAAAACCCTTTGCTTAAGTCCAAAAGTTCACCTCACTTTATTAAACACTCATGAGAAGAACATTGGACTGGGGGGACTTGAAGAGGTAGGTCCCAGCAGAGCCCAGTTGGACCCGCAAGACTAACCTTGAAGAGGGACGTCTGCGCAGAAACCAACTGGATCCGCAGGACCAACCATGCTCAGAGACGTGACGTCCTTACGCGCAGTACGCAAGCTGTTCCCGCAGGAAATGCCTCCCAATGGTGAAGGACTCCGCCTGTTCCCGCAGCCTCGGATACAAGTCATTAGGGAAGGCCACCCGCGCAGCAAGGCTACACGCACAAGGCACTTAGCTCTCAATCATTCAGTGTCACCTGAAGGAATGAGCAAAGCCGGGAACAATCCCGCACAGTGGCGGGAGGGGGAATACTCCCGCCCAAATAAGCCAGTCCGTACAATACAGGAAGACCTTCTGTACTGTACCTGACGAGGTATGGGCAAAAGATCTGACTAAAGATACGACAGCTTATTGACAACAGTATGGCGAGCAGCATGCTCCTGCACTGTATGTCACTATTAGCCGCTGCCTACTCACCAACTCCTGTCATACCACGTGCGTAGCCGGCAGTTGGTGGAAAAGGAATAGTATACAGCAGGCCTGGTCACTATCAGCCGCTGCCTACCCACCAACTACCAGCAGGGCACGTGCGTAGGCTACTGTTGGTTGAACAGGAATACTATTGCAGCCGGCCACACCTCCTTGGAAACCTACCTTCGGCTATAAATACCACAAATGGTATGACCATCTCATCTTATCTTGTATCATCATATTATACCTGATATCTGCTCTAGCAATCTCTCAATATACATTTATATTTAAAGAGCAATCTAGTCTGATTCTCACGCCGGAGGGTGGTCACAAGGAGGAACCCCCCATTCTCAGTGACAAGCTCACGGTGTCTGTTTTGCAGGTTATCAGAAGAACCATCTTCTCTGGGTCTAACCCCTCGTGGGAAACATCTATCTAACCCCCAGGTTACCCGTAATCTGCCCGGGGTCCGGTTAGTGTTTCTTCAGGGTATGACCGGGTATTAGAAAATCGGGTATTGCCAATACTCGGGTCGGGTTCGGGTCCAGGTATTGTCTCTAAAACCATACCCTATGTATCGGGTTCAGGTCGGGTATAAAACCGGGTGTTTGAATACCCTATTTTCGGGGTATTGAAAAAACCCTATTTTCGGGTTTTTCCTGGCTTTTTTCGGATATATATTGGATTTTTTAAGGGGTTGCACATTTTAGGATTATTTTTGCCATATTTTTCGGGTAGTATCGGGTATTTGAAAAACCCGGTTCCGGGTATATGTAAAACCCGGTTCGGGTTTTCGGGTATTACCGGATACAATTCGGGTCCGGTTCCGGGTACGGGTTTTTGTACTGAAATGCATACCCTATCCGTACCCTACAGGTAGGGTAGGGTACGTGTTCGGGTTAGAGGTGCACAAATCGGTTTTTTTAAAAAAACCGGTTCGGTTATTAACCGGACCGGTTTTTTTTGGCCCAAAAAAAAACCGGTTCGGTTAATAACCGGAACGGTTAATAACCGGTTTTTGTATGTCAAAACCCTAACCGGTCTAACCGGTTAGGACCGGTTTAGAAACCGGTTAGAACCGGTTAATAACCGGTTAACCGGTTTTTTTTTTTAAATAACCGGTTAATAACCGGTTTTTTCATAATAACCGGTTTTAAAAAAAACCGGTTTTTCCATTAACCGGTTTGTTAACCGGTTTTGGCTCTAAAACTTGTAACCGAAATACGAACCGGCGGTTTGTAAACCGGTCAAACCGGTTTTTAAAAACTGGTTTTCGTAAAAACCGGTTTCCGGTTTTAAACCGGCAAACCGGTTCCCGGAACGGTTTTTTTGACCATCTCTAGTTCGGGTATTAAAAATCCGAGTATAAAATAACCGGTTCCGGGTATTTTTATCGGATCCATTTCCGGGTTTGGGTTTTGTGTGTACCTCTAGTTATATGACAACTTTAAAGTTTAGAGTCGTCATGGAATATAAAACTGAATAAATAAATTCAACATCTAGTATATAACTATAACTTAAACGAAGTGTATTGATTATTTTGTCCTTCTATGTATCTTAGAGGGCAGACCAAGTATGTATATAGCCATATATGGTACCGATAAACGACTTTATATTTTTTAATATACGTAGTGTGTATTTTTTTTATTTGACCTTTGGGTTTTTGAGCTAATTTAAATTTCATTGACCATCAACAACCAAATACGGAGTATCTTTTTTTAACTATCAAGAAAGCTCGGTCACCTTAATACACATATTGGCAAAAGACCGTCAAGGTCCACGATTACAAACTACACAGTTGGTCTGGCACGCCACTAATTTTATGGAACCCACTGTCCTAAAAGGCCTACTTGGTAAAACTCTAGCTCACGCAATTCTGTTTGTCATAATCGAGACTCAAACTGTTGACCTATGCTCGAGAAAGTCACCGAGGTCACCAGAGCATTGCTCCTTTGACCTTTGGTATTTAACAATCATATATGTAAATATATGTTTTTAACAGTGTCTGATTTTTAATGATCATTTAAGGTCACACTCTTCATTATCCCTCCAAAACACTTTTCTAGCATCTCATGTCAAAAGAAAAACATGGATGAGCTAATTGTTGGCCTTTTTTTATGAATTTTTATTTTAACTTTTTGAATTATAGAATTATGATTCAAAGCCTACTCTTATTTTGTTTCTTTAATCAGGTATAGGCTCAGACGCTCAGTTGTGATTTGTGAATCACTGAATTGTTTCGTCCACAAAATTATCTCAGATTCGGCCCACCAAAAACTGTGGCCCAACAAACTTATTGCGAGCATAAAAAATATCTCCAAATCAAAACTTAGAAACCCGAGATTTGATCATGGCCCAAACCGAGCCCAAATCGTCTTACCCGACCAAATAAGAACAAGATCAACAATTTGACACACTCACACACCTATAAATATAATATTTTCACACCAAAAAACAAATACTGTATGTCAAAACTTTATAATACGTGTTTGGCTATATAACTATAACCTTTTATTAAAGCGCATTATAATTACTGTAATTATTATTATTGTTTCAAAAAGTTTGTTTATAGACGAATAATAGGCTGGGTTAGGCTAGTTGGTGGTGGCCTTTAGCCATTTGGTCACCCCCGTACAAGGTACTTAGACATTCGATGTTTGTTGACCATTCAAAAAAAAAATAGACGAATACTAGATCGAAATGTTTTCCATCTAACCATCCAGTACAATTCCATTTTAAATAATGAAATGTGTTAACCGTTAAAATGGGACACCAATTACAAAAATCAAATATATCCTCAAACACTCCTAAGTTCTAAGAGCATTCTCACCGTCCATCATCCTTATTTCTATAACTACACTAAAAAACATTATATGTATCTCTTATGTTTAATAAATAATAATTTTTTATACATTTAAGCTTATAGATTTTCTCTCGTATACTCACAACCAATTTCAACAAAGAATAAACAATAAATATGGGTAAACAAACTTTCCACACATTTACAAAAACTAGTCAGATGTCCGCACGAATGCACGATGTAGCGTGAAACAACACTTAAAAGGTTGTTAGCGATCCAAGCCTAGCTCGAGTCGAACATCATACCGAGCCGACTCAGGTCAACTCGAAATTAAAGTTAAAATCTTAAACTCAAATTCGCCTTGATTATTTTGATATTTATATGATTTGAGTACCTTTAATCATATTTTTTGTAAAACATATCAAAAGAAAATAATATTTATATAAACATGAGGGGTCAAAGTTGTAGTAAGTAATCCTTAAAATAATAAAATTTGAGTAAAGTTTAGGTACTATACTTGCAATTAATTTTTAGTTTTAAAACTAACTCGTACATTCATGCATATATCCATGCATTAATGACTTGTACAATTTAAACCGTTTATCTGTTTTAAATTTTTTTATATTGACACGTCTATAAAAATAAGCTCGTTAAATTGGTATGTTCAGATTTAGTTTTAATCAAATTTTTATAAACAGATATAACAAGAAAACCAAAAAGAATAAAGTTATAGTAAAATTTGGGTAAACATGAGGGATGAAAGTCGTAATTATTTATTAAATTAACAAAATTAGATTATAGTTGAGGTATCAAACTTGTAATTATATTTGTTGAAATCAAATGAACATGTGTAGATTGTGTTTAAAAGACCACTTTGTCCTTTTTTACACTTGTATCTTATGCATTGGAAATTGTAAATCCCTTAAAACAAACGTCTTCATTTGCCCTTGGTTGGTGTATTATATATAGTAAAGATAAAAGATAAAAATAAAGATTACTAGCATTTCTTTCTTTCTTGCTCATAACTATTTTTAATCATATCATATAATTTACAAAATCCCTTCATATAAAGTTAAGAGATGAGTTAGAAATGCTCTAACTATGGTTGACAATTAATCAATCATAGTTTATTCTTCATAAAATGGGTGAATGCATGCCAAAGAAATTTCTACATGTGTTCATTTGGGTCAACTAAATCAAATAACATGTCAGGTTTAGTCTACTGATATTTATACATACGAGTCAACACATGTCACTCTTATAAAAATGTAAACTTAAAACATGTTCAAATAAATCACGAGGATTTCTTCTATCATCTGCCTATACTAGCGCGACATGCTACCACCAATGACACAACCTACACCACTCTCCTACCACTCATCACCAGAAAAATTGTAATCGTCTCTGCCACCACCATCATTTGTCGTCGATAGAGCAGCACAGATCTGGTATTATTTAAGAACCAGCTCCGGGTAGGTTTGGGTTTCGACTGGGTTGTCTAGTTTTTATCGATATACAACCGTTTCAGCTGATTTTATCTAAGAAACTAAAATCAGTCTCTATGCCAGGTTGGGTTTAAAACCTAGATTTCCGTGCACCTCCAGTCCAGTTTGGTTAAAACTTCTAACCAAATTGATAAATATTAAATTATGTATAATGCATAGTCGTTTTTTTCTTTTTCTAAAATAATACTTGCAAATTTGTATATTGGTTTTCATCTTCTTAAACCTTGATGAAATAAAGACTCAAGACAAATAAAAATACTGTAGCAAATATCCTTGACAAACCGGTTTGGTAGGTGCGAGAAAATGCACCCAAAAAATCCAGAAATGTTCCATACTTCTTTATGTCGCTTTCATTGGTTATTCTTTGAATCTTTCTAACAAAGTGGGTCTTTGACAAGGACCAACATTATTCACTTTTTAATTGTTATATTCTCATTTTAGCATTACAAATAAACATAAAAAACTTGTTTAACAAATACCAATTTTACACTAACAGTTATACAAATTAACCAATTTCATATGTAGCTAGAGAGAGAAACATAAACAAGCTAAACCGTTTTGGTTGGATCGGTTTGTTAGACCATTTAACTTTTCCATATGTCAGCTTTACAGTTAACTTTTTCACCGCCAAAATCCATTTTTTTCATAATCAACATGTTCAAAAGATATATATAAGAAAATGGTTTATATGACCAATCCCAAGTTTCAAACCTGTTACTTAGTTCCTATGATTTTTCAAACACCAAATTGAAATAGGGATGATAATGAAACTCAAATCTGGGCATAAATGGGATGGGTAATACTCGAACCATTAGGGTCTGGGATTAGTTTCGAAATTTTTCGTGGACTTGAGATTTCTAATATACCCGATTATCCGATAACATAAACTCATTTACCCGATTATATACCTGATGCTCCCAATATAGCTTATTATATTATATATATATACTATATTCCAATTTTATTATTTGTCCAAACTTGTTTATGTCAATTATTTGAGATATTTTATCTTTACGGTCCTATCTTTATAACCGATTAGTTATATGTTGTCAAAAATAGACGGGTTTTGAGTCGAATATACCCAACATGCATTTTATCAAAAAACCCGATAGGAAACCCGAAACCCGATGAAAAAACCCGACGGGTATAGAACGTGATTTAATAACCGAGTATAGGTTTGAGAATACTTAAACCCGTTCCAAAACCGACTCATTATCATCCCTAAATTGAAACTTACCATTAATTTTCTTTTATATCTCCCGTTACTTAGTTCCTAACTTATTGTCAAAAGGTAGTACCGTAACCAATTTGAAAACGTGATTGGTCCTATAGATTAATGCAAGAGGTAGGTACAAATTTATTATTAATACAAAAAAAATCAAACACACATTATAGTGCCTTTTTATATTTGTTCAATTCATTATAGTGCCTTTTTATATTTATCAAACACACATTATAGTGCCTTTTTATATTTATCAAACACCACCAAGTGTCTGTCTAAACATCTTTGAAACCCACTTCACAGTCCACAATCAACCACCGATGCCGGCCCTAAAAGCAGGCAGCTGGCCACCGTGGGTGGGTCTAGCAGGCGCCGTGTGGGTCCAGATCGCCTCCGGCAACGCCTACTCTTTCCCTCTGTACTCACATGCTTTGAAATCCGTTTCTGGGTCTGTCTCAACAGCAGCTCACGATCCTTGGTGTGGCTAATGATTTGGGTGAGAATGTTGGGATTCTGCCTGGAATTGCGTCTAATAAGTACCCACCGTGGGTTGTGCTTCTGGTCGGTGTTCTTGCGTCTTTCTTTGGCTATGGTGTCATCTGGCTTGCTGTTAGTGAGACTGTTGCCAACATGCCGTATTGGGTTGTAAGTGTTTTTGGTTAATTTTGCTGTTTTGGTTGTAAAGATTTAACCTTTTTTGTGATCTTGAGGTTGAAGATGATATCTTTATGTGAATTGACTCTGTTTGAACTGTTTATGGGATTAGGGTTGTAAGTATTTTGGTTAAATTTACTGTTTTTGTTGTAAAGATTTAACCTTTTTGTGATTGTGGGGTTAAAGATGCTATCTTTATGTGAATTGGCTCTGTTTGAACTGTTTATACTTTATAGGTTTAGGGTTTTAAGCATTTTGGTTAATTTTACTGTTTTTGTTGTAAAGATTTAATCTTTTTTGTGATCATGAGGTTGAAGATGCTATCTTTATGTGTAGTGACTCTGTTTGAACTGTTTACAGGTTTAGGGTTGTAAGTATTTTGGTTAAATTTACTGTTTTTGTTGTAAAGGTTCAATCTTTTTGTGATCATGGGGTTAAATATGCTATCTTTATGAACTAATTGTAGGTTTAGGGTTTATGAATCATAAATATGCAGAATCTTTAATTGGGTAGTTATTATTTTTGTATTCTATTGTATTTATGAATTATGACTCAAAAATATGCATAATCTTGATTGGTTTGTGTTTTTTTGAAGTAGATGACACTTTTTGAGTAAGGAAGTTCTGATGCTTATATGCCTATTTTAGGGTGAAATAAGCTATTTTCAAATTTTGATGTGCAATTTGAGATTGCTTATTTAAGTTTGAATTCAAATATTACCTTTACTGTGAAACAATCAAACAAATAGTATTTCGATATGGATTTAAAATTAAAAACTGTCTCCTAGGATAAGCCGTTTTTAGTTAGTTTGTAACAACCCTAGGCAAATCCCATGTAGGCAGTGGACAGGGGAGGTGTTGCATTATAAGAAATGTCCTGCCTCAAATGCTGTCAGCTTGTTTTAGACGCATTAACAGTAGATGAGATGACTGATGAGTGACCTTCTAGGAAGTATACACTCGAGTAAGCAAAAACAAATTTTTAAGCTCTTTGAGGGCAATAAAGCCAATATATGTTGTTTTGAGGGGCCAAATGTTACAAACTGTATACGTATCTTCTCATATAGAACATCTTGATTGATTTGTCTTTAAAGTATATTACTGTATCAATCTTGGTTTCGTTTCTGACAAGGATATGTATCATAATAACTGTTTATAGGTTTAGTTTCTTCAAATACAAATAATCAATTACTTACCTTTCTGTACATTAGCATAATTATAACTCCAAAAGATTTTTAAATATCTTGCAATTTTCTTTGTTTTTTTTTCAGTTGTGGCTCGCACTCGTTGTTGCAACTAACAGCAGTGCATGGTTGGGGACAGCCGTACTCGTTACCAACATGAGAAACTTTCCTCTCAGTAGAGGAACAGTTGCTGGTATTCTCAAAGGTTATGTTGGCTTAAGTGCTGCAGTTTTCACCGAGGTTTACACCATGGTTCTAAAAGGATCATCTTCTTCTTTATTACTCTTGTTTACGCTCGGGATTCCCGTCATATGTTTGCTTTTAATGTACTATGTTAGACCTTGTACTCCTGCTTCTGAGGCAGACCCCTCGGAAACCGCCCATTTTCTTTTCACTCAAGCGGCTAGTGTAGTTCTTGCAGTCTTTCTTTTAACCACCACAATACTAAAAGACGTTTTGACCGTTAGCACCACGTTATCGTATACGTTTATTGTGATAATGGTGGTTCTTTTAATGGCTCCACTTGCAATTCCTGTTAAAATGACTTTATTTCCTTCAAGCAAGAAGCTTAATCGGCCAGCTGGCTCTTCAGACAATCTGACTGTAACTGACCAGTTGTTGACTCAGTCACCTTCAGAACAGAATCTTGCAAATGCTAACGATGGTGGGGATATGTCTGATGTGGATATGCTTCTTGCTGTTGGTGAAGGGGCGGTTAAGATTAAGAAGAAAAGAAGACCTAGAAGAGGTGAAGATTTTACTTTTCGGGAAGCGATTGTGAAAGCCGATTTTTGGCTTTTGTGGTTGGTTAATTTTCTTGGTGTCGGGTCTGGAGTTACTGTTCTTAATAATCTTGCACAGATTGGGGTTTCGTTAGGGGTCAACGATAGGACAACGCTGTTGAGTTTGTTCAGTTTTTGCAACTTTCTTGGTCGTCTTGGAGGCGGTGGTTGTTTCAGAATACTTTGTAAGGTAAAATCTTGAATCTTTATTATCAATTTGATACTTTCGATTTTAATGATAAAAATCGTATGAGGTTTTTTTTTCCGGTTTTAAATGATAAAAAAATTCAATTTTTAAGGATAAAAATCCTATAAGATTATGCTTTTTTCGAGTTTTAATGATAAAGATCCTATAAATTTTTGTTTTTTTTAATGATAAAGATCCTAAACGTTTATGTTTTTGTCGAGTTTTAATTATAAAGATTCTAAAAGTTTATGTTTTTTTCAATCTTTAATGCTAAAGATCCTACAAGTCTATGTTTTTTTTCCGATTTTTAGTGAGGAGATTCTAAAAGTTTATGCTCTTTTCAGGTTAAACACGATCCCTCGCACATTCTTGACAACGATAACACAAGTGATCATGGTATTGACATATCTTTTATACGCATCGGCCCTTAACGGGACACTATATGTTGCAACCGCGTTTCTTGGAATCTGTTATGGTGTTCAGTTTGGTGTTATGATCCCGACTTCATCTGAGCTTTTTGGGTTGAAAAATTTTGGGTTAATTTTCAATTTCATGGGCCTTGGAAACCCGATTGGTGCTCTTTTATTCTCGGGGATGCTTGCGGGTTACGTGTATGATGCAGAGCAAGCTAAGCAAGGCGGGTCAACGTGCATGGGCCCGAATTGTTTCAGGCTCACTTTCTTTTTTCTTGCAGGTGTGTGTAGTTTGAGTGCGGTTTTGAGCTTGATATTAACTATCAGGATCAGGCCCGTTTACCAAATGCTTTATGCGGGTGGTTCGTTTCGTTTGCCACAAAGCTCAGGTCATTGAAGATTTGGGTTTCATGTGTGACTTGATCAAGAAAAGTGGTAGTGGTTGCACGATTTTGAAAGTTGCAGCTTAACTAAACTGAAGCCCAATATGTAGCGAACTAGCGATGATGTGTAATCAAGCTATTTTTATTTGGTAGTGTTGACATATAGCATGAACCATAAATTAAAGTGTTCGATCTATGAGTTTCTTGAACTTTTGTTGTTTAGTACCCGGTGCATCAGGGATTGTAATTCGATATGTAGGCGTTGTGCTTATGACTTATGAGTGGCGTTCACCGTCTTGATTAAAATTTTGGGTCGAACTGTTAACTATGGTTTTTAAAAATAATTAAATAAAAACTGGATAGGTTGGTTGGGTCAGTTGAACCATTAAAGCGGTTTGGTTTGACAGTTTGAACTAGTTTCAGTTTGGTTTTTGATCTTTGTTTTACTTTGTTTTAGATTGTTAGTTTGTATTTAAACTTTTATAAACAGTTAGATCTTTTGTAAATATTAAATACATTCATAGTGTATAAATTAACAATTCATAATGATAATAATAAACATTAGACGAATAAATGCTACAAAATACAAAAACTGTGTTTATGAGTTATTTAACTTATTATTAACTTTCTTGGACAGAGTGGATGATGAATCCTTTGATGTATTTATAAAATTGTTTATGTACTTATCCTGTCTAGCTTTTGCTAGTCAGACCAGTGGTATGTTCTTTTCCTTTTTTTTTTTTTTTTTTTTTAATATTGCCGCCTTTAGGAAAATAAAACTTATTATGACAAAGGGCCCATGAGGCCATGACCATTAAGTACGCCTAGTCGCCTACCACCCCCTTCGGCCCGGCAGAATTGTAACCAAGCAATCAAACATTGAACTTTCAAAGCATAAGCATGGGTTGACTTGACCCAAATGCACAACTCCATTAAAAATTCTAAACAAAGTGGGCCACTTCTAGTTCACCGTAACATATACTGCATAAAGATTTCAGTCAAAACGTGATCAAGATACAATTTTTATTACATAAAGTATGATCTTTATTCCTTTACAAGAGACCTAAATAGATAAAACAGTGCTTGAGAATGAATATTACTACTAAAAAATCATGTGGGTTTCAAATTCTGAAACATGGTGTCCCATTTAATCTCTTTAGCATCACCACCGGACCAGTAATTGCCGCCTTCATCACCATAACCTCCTTTCTTTTCTTGATCGTATCGGTAAACCAACAGGCTGGAAAAGTTGTGTGGTCTAACACTATTGATATTGGACTCATGATAGCCATTAGTGAGCAAAAGAGTAGGCGTAGATTGCTTATACGTCACAAATCTCTTGTTTCTCCTTAACATATTACCGTCCCATCTTGAACCATAATCCTTACGAACCAGGACCAGAGCGGACTCATCCCGGTGCACCAATGTCCGGATGTAACTAGCCAAGGACCTCTTGGTTTTCTTGATGGCGATCACGAGCCTTGAGACAGGATGTGAACCGTTTAACCCTTTTTGTTTCCTAGCAAGCTTGAGTATTTCTAACCTGTGTTTGGCTATAGAAATCCCTATGCTTTGAAGTAACTCATGGTTGAAGTATGCTATATCATCTTCTTCGAGTTCGTTTCGAGAGAAAGCCATCCCATATTCGTAAATAAGCGACGGGTCAAGCATGGTTTTTGAAAGCCAAGAGAACCAATCAATGGGTTGGTGTATTTTAGCCATGGAATGAGAATGTGATCATTTGAATAGAAGATGGAAGCTAATTATATGTGGATTGAAGTACAAGGGTAATGAGAAGAGGGTAAATATGACATTTCTTGTTTTTATAAAATGCCAAAAAAGAGAAAGGCTTGTGGGCTATACCCAAAGGAAAATGTGTTTCTACAAATTATATATCATCACGGGTCGCAGACTCGCAAGGTCTGCATGTCTTATGAGCCTGTGACCTATGATGCCTCATACGCACAGTGACCCATTGTGTTAATTATAACTATTACTAGTAATTATCATGGTTTATTAGTTTATGGTCGTAAGGCGAGAAGTTAGGTTTTTCCTAGGGATGTTAATATAAACGATACAAACGATACAAGTTGACATAATATCGCAGGAACATTAAAGAACTATTCTACTTCGATTTCCAAGCTATAAATGTTGCTAGTAACTCCAACAACACTAACCATAATCGCCAAACACAACATTACCCATGACAAAATTCTCTCTCGGGTGGTCAAACCGCACCCCTGACCACCTAATTTGAGTGCAATAAGAGCCGGGAAAGTATAACCCAATGACACTGCTGTAGTCGCACCTGTAAACTTAAAAGCGGTCCAAATACTTGGAATCATGGTTGACCCGAAGTAAATAAGGGCCAAAAGTATAAAAGTCAAAGTCAAACACCTCGTCCTGCTTTCGTGTAATGGAACCGACCCCTCAAAAGCTAACGCATCAACTGTTTGTCTTAATGAAAAATGGATAACCGGGAACACAAGAACCAAATGAAGAATATATCCAACACGAACTATGTAATTCCAAACCGTACTAAACTCCATCCCGAGTGGTTGGTCAAAATTGGTCAACACATCCGACTCAGTATCTTTCCCAAATAACAAATAACCCGAAATAGCAGTCGAACAATACACCAAAACACATAAAACAGTAGTGATCCGACCAACTTTATTCATCTTCTGAGGCGAACGACCTTCAAGCTCATTATAAATAGGCTGCAAATTAAAATGACACACAAACGCATTCGACATTATCGGAATCACAACCAAAATATCAAGAACCGCCCTTTTCGACCCAAAATCAGGCATCATTCTCGGCGACTCAATTTCACCTCTAACAAGTTTAATCACCGCCACAACAAACGCAACCACCACAAACACAACCGCAAGAGCAACCGAAGCAGCCGAAGTCAAACTCAAAGAATCAATTCTGTCCAACGCACAAAGCGGCGCAAGAAAAAGAACCACGACAACTAAAATAACTAACTTTCGTTGATCCCATAACCCGTTACCCAACCACTGATCAAACACACCGATATGATTCAACGAACCCGACATCACATCACCCATTATGATCAAGTAAACCACCAACACACCCGCGTTGTTAACTACAATACAAACCTCCGATACCACTCTAGCCGGTCTACCTAACGCTTGTTCGACAACTTCACCGTAAGAAACCGCCTTACATTGAGCACTAAACCTAACTAACAATTCTACACTAATTTCCGACAAAACCCCCATGAGTAATATCAATAATATCCCAATAACCAAACCCAAAACTTTCATTGTAGCAGGTAAAGCCATAATCCCAGCCCCAATTACAGTTGTGGTTAGGTTAAACACAGCACCATGGATACCAGAATTCGGGTTATCCGTAACCAATTTGACAAATTCAAAATCTGGGTTTTGATAATCGGTACCCAAATTATCGAATTGGGGTGTTACAAGCCCTGATTCATCGTCATTACAATTATTGTGTAATTGTAATTCTACAACGGAGTCTACGGAAACAGGGGTGTAATTGCTTTGCATGTTTCCGTCAAATCGGCGTGTGTGTAATGGGAAACATGAAAAAGCTAATGGCTTTGAGATGGGTTGAATGTATGGAAGATAGTTATGAGATTGATGGTTTACTCGCACAAAAAATTGGATTTGGATTTGGATTTGGATTGAAGATGTTGATGGATTGCTAGATCTTAGGAGTCAAATCATGATGCATTTGGGGAAAAACAGAGGGATGAAAATGAGGATTATTTGGTCTGCAATTTGGGAGGTTTTGATGATTGTTTGTCATTTTGGGTGGCATGTATGATATATCTGTTTCATGGTTCATGTCCATATGAGAGATGGCAAGAAAAAGAGAAAAAAAACCAGTTAAACGACCAGTTTGAAACTGATTATGTTGAAACTAGATTGAGACTGATTCAAACCATAGGTTCATGACCAGTTTGTAATTTTCTATACCGGAACCGGTTTCAAACGGTTCACCTAACCAAAAATAATTGCAAAAACAGGCAAAACCGATCAAGAACTAGTCAAAAACAAATTGTAAACCGGTTAAGAAACAAGTTTTATTCCGAACCGGTTTAGAGTTTGAAAATAAAAGAAAGATACCATTTTCTTAAAAAAATGTAATACATAATTAATTAAAAATAATTAAAATGTATTTAGAGTGTATATAACCATGGCATTTTTCTCGTTGTATCGGAAGCTTTTGTTTTTATAGTTGTATAAAAATAGGGTTAGATTTGTCATAAAAATATCATTCTATAGCGTCGTAGGTCTCTCTCACTTATTAAAATTATTTAAAGTGGTTTTTATTTTCTTAAATATTGATCGGTACAATTGTAATACTAACTACCAGTTTTGATAAATATTTGTTGTTATTCGCATTGGTCTTCATCATTGATTAGTGTATATTTCGTCAACTCTTATATAATATTCCTCAAATTGCTATATAATTCTCCAATAATATTCCTTAGTCTCTGGATGAGCATTGCGTACTTCGTTTGGCTATGATCTCTTATCCCTTCACCCGGGATGATATGATATTCGTCATGTTAAACCTCGAGTTGACCCGGACCTTCACCATTTTAGTTTGGGAAGATTGGACCACTAACAATGGTTTTTTGACTCGATGGTTGAAACAACAAACAAATATCCAGGTATTGTGAACCCGGTCAGGTCACACCAAACATAATTCAAGAAATTTAGAGACTTTTGAACGATAGAGAACAACTGAAACATTCTACAAATAGGAATCATTTTAAAGTGTATATTCAACTTTGTTAATTTTTTGTTATAGGTTGTTTCGTATGCTAGTTTGGTTAGATGATGTTTTTCCTTTCTTTTACTTTGTAATTTAGGGGTTTTTTTTGCTACGAGTTGTCCCTTATTTTTGTTTTATAACACTGGCCTATAAATAAAATCTTGTTAAAGCCTTTTTATTCAAGTAATATAAGACAGCAAATAAGCTAAAGTTATATTAAAATTTAAAATATGACTATAAGAGTCCCAGGTTTAAAAATTATAATTGTATGAGTACTGCTCAATCACTCATACGCCACACTAATTGTGATATTTGTGTAATTATTTATTTTTGACATAGCTCTTGCAATTTATTTGGCTATACAGTAGCAAAAGAACCCTATATATTTTATACTTCTAAGCTTTCTATATTTTGTTTACGTTCAAGTTAATTTTAATACAACTTGTGGCCTAGTGGTAGGAAGATTTGGGTTCTTTAATAGAATGGTTGTCAAGTGACAGTCGATAATATGATTTTTCAGGGGAATGTCCAAACCGAACTCTGAAGCCAGCTTAAGCTCGATTAAGACAACATGGTCTGGTTTGAGTGAGACAACATGACTCTCCAATTAGGAGAGTGCGATGACTTAAACAAAAAAGAAAATCGTCATTCTAAAATAAATTACCTAGAGAGGACAGAATACCAATATGGTAGGGTGCATGGCTTTTAACTATATGGCAACACTATCGCCATCCAATGTAGGTATGATACATGACTACATTCCATGACAAATGTTTGCCACATAAAAAAAATAATCATTCTAAAAAACTAGTTATAGAGAACGGGGCACCAATATGATAGGGTGCCCCCTTCCTCTTATTACATCATTCGTTTCCTGAGACCAATGATCATGATTTATAAAAGAAAAATCCTTTTATTTTTCTTCTAGAAATATCTAATTTTTTATTCGTAAGACGAAAGACATTATCCCGTATTTATGTTGAATTTTTCTCATCATTTGTTTATTTGTTGATTTTTATTTATTTATCTATAGGATGGGCTTAAATGGTGTAGTTGTCCACCTCGACAACTCGTCACTTGCTATGTCAAAGGCAGTCCACATCGACTCAGCCAAGCCAAGCCAAGCCAAGCCGAATGTTTGTACGTCAGCTAACTGGGGACCGTGTATTTAATTAGGAAAACATGAAGACAAAAACCTCATTATCAAAAGACGGTCCCATCATTGCCTCTATATATATCCATCCTACTCTCTACATGTTAAGATAAATTCATTCAACACGATATATTCATTAACTCGCAACTTCATTGATGAATGTGATTGCCAACCTAACTCACTAAATAAATAAATTGTTATTTTTATTATTATTCTCTTTTTATAAAGGTACTTGTCATTGTAAATTTCTTGTATGACAACATCCATATTTTAGTATAACTCTCGCCACAAAAGTCCGGTATGGGTTAACAGGAATTTTGGCAAAAATTATATTATTATTATAGATATTAATAATAACATATAATTTCTCACGTTATGGTCGATAATACACTAGTCACTAAAATAGCCAATCGTCTTTTGACCTAGTGACATTAGATGTTTATTCATATTTCAACTCCTATGTAGTATGCTTCAGGGCCGGCTTCGAAAAGACGAAAATTTTTTTGGACCAAAGGCGAACTTTTTTTCGAGCCTTAAGTAAAAGAAACATTTTGCTGGGTTTAAACAATTTAATTATAAATGAGCTTATTTGATTATGATTTAAGTCGTGTAAAAATCTTTTGTATAAAAATAAACTTAAAATTGTCTCAAATAAGACTAGAACCCACAACCTTTTGGTTAGATGTCATACCTCTTTACCATTAGATCAAGCTAGTGGTTATGTAATTGTGTTGAAATATTGATTATACACATGTTTTTGATAAAAATACATATAAATTTTTTTTGAAAAAAAAAAAATTTCGAGCCTAGCGGGGTGTTAGGCCTGTGACCGTCGACTATCCTGCCATGCCTCAAAAGGCGGCCCTGGTATGCTTTATTCGGATTTAAAACTATTTTCGGAAAGAAAAAATAGGGTAATACAAACAATGTAAACAACTTTAATTCTCCATAATTAGTCGGTTCATTTTTACTTATTTGTGTAGATAACGACTATTTTACATTTATTTCACTAATAATGAAACAATAAATAATAATATATAATAAACAATAAAAGTGATGTTTACTTTCTAACCAATTTCTCCACTCAAAATAGAAAGGAGAAAAGCAAATATAGGCAAATTTAATTAATAATTATATAAATAAATAACAGGGTATCGTAGGAAAAGGATAGAAGTCTGAAAAATTGTGCGGCTCAAAATAAGTTTAGTGTGGACACTCACCAGACCAACCTTTGGTGTGGACACTCACGGCTGCGGTTAAAAAGGACATATTAGGGTTTCTACCATTAAATCATGTTCCCTGCCCTCATGTGCTTTCTTGCGTTATGTTATGTCACCAAATAATATACACTTACTCTCTATTTTTTTATATAATTTTAAATTCTTTATCTTATCATCTACTTTTAGTTTTTAAAAGAACTTATTATTTATTATGTTTATTATAACATAAGTTTAAAAATGTGTTAGGAGATACTTCTACCAGACATGACTCTACAGATCATGTCAGGTATGCTCATGATCCTTTGTCTACGTAGCAAGTTGTGTGAAATGCATGCTAGATGACCATCAATTAGATCTTTGGTTGTCACCATCACATACGGTTGTTTTATATTTATTATATTATAATTACGTCTTGTCTAATGTTTCAAAAATCTTTCAGAGTTTTTGATTTAACTAGACAGTAACAAGTATATAGTAATGAGATCGATCTTTGGTTTTACCAATATTATACTTCGTCAAAGATAAGTGCGCTTGCCTATTTGTATAATATGGTTTACCTAAAATCATTTTTTTATAATTTGAAAACATTAAGCGTGTCAAGTATGTCTCAAAAGTATATACTAACCCGCACACATCAAGCACATACTGTTGGGCAACAGTACTAAGTTGCTACAACTTGGCTCCTACTTATAGGATGGCCTGCTACTATGCAGTATAAAATTCCTTTTAGTGTTACTTTCAATGGACAAAATAGTGAGTCAAAACATGATAATTTTTCAGCTTCAATCAGAAGGATTTAATTGTTCATTCAATTGAGTTAAATGATTGGGTAGTTTGTTGTTTCGAATACAAAACTTTTTTGATTCATTAGTTGAAACTTGAAGATACCCTTATACACCAAATATCATAGCAAAACACATATATTGATTTTTATAATATGGAGTTCGTTCGTGTTGCTCGTTTTAGGTGTGCTTTGGTTGTTATACTCTAGAAGACATGCGGGCTTTCTAAAGAGATAATATCTTTTAATTGCCTCGTGTTATACATAAATTCTCAACCACAAACTTTTTCTTCTTTTATTCTTTTTTGTAGTGTAAAATTTAGTTCAAAGGTTTTTACGTTGTTTTACAAACTATGTTCCAATTCCAATACCGAATTCACCTAGGTGTTGTTGATTATTCCGTCCAAATTGACTAAACTGAAAATTAGACATAAACCATTTAAGAAGGAACATCTTATACATAATAAGATGTTCGATTCTAGATTGAAACCAACTTAAATATTTGGTTTTTGCTTGAAACTGAATTACGTACATAAATATTTTTTAGTTAAAACCGAATAGAGTTTTTGGTTTCAAATACTTGAATTCGGTTTGAACTAAAACGCCGAATCTTAAATAATGGATGCTGATATTTGTCATTCAGGCCGATTTAGTTACGTCTTTTAATTCAATCTTATTTAGGCAACCAACTCAATTAACAACCAATAGCATGAAAAAGTGTTAAAATATCTACAGCAAAAACAAATAAAAAGTTTATACTAATTGAAGAGGTATGTACCCGCCTCAACACCGAGCAAGGCGGGTCAACCCACAAGATATAGACAAGAGGCTTGAAATCAAGACATTATGAAGGCACAAAGCCAAAACCTACGCGCATGGCGCATATCACATATGCTCATGCATCACATGCTCAGGCATCATATGCCCAGGCACCACACATGCTCAGGCATCATATGCCCAGGCACCACAGATGCCCAGGCATCACATATGCTCACGCATCACATATGCTCACGCATATCACATATGCGCGTGGCGCATCAGCGCGCGGCGCATATCACATGCTCGCGCATATCGCATCTGCGCATGAAACATCTGCGCGTGAGAATAAAGAGAAGACCTCGCGCATCCTCAGGATTGGCGCATATCACACATGCACATAATCAACCTCGTCCTTATCCAAATCAGGATTAGGGCAACCTTGATTGTGCACGTCAGATAACCTTCCAGAAGGTATCTTTTTAAGGAATAAGAATATGCTGATGTCGACAGCTGCCAATGAAAGGTGGACAACTCAGCATAAACCATGTGCTACCACATGATTACAACCAATGAAAAAGCACCAGGTGTCCCCAAGGACACGTGGCGCCAAGCAATTGGAGGAGGCCAACAAAACCCTAATTGGGTCTGAGCCCAATCAGTAGAAACCCTAGCACTATAAATACAGCATCAACTCCACGAGGAAGGATCATCAAATATCACCTGACAACATACAATCACAGAGTATTCAGCTATTAAGCAATACACTCTAAATTCCTTACTCTCACATATTATTATCTTCTCCCACAAATACTTATTCTCACACCGGAGGGTTACCCCAAAGAGGACCCCTCTGTCCCTTTCTGAGGGGTAAGTTTACGGTGCTGTTCATTTTGCAGGTGGAAGAACCCAGATCCAAGAGAAACCATCGGTGAAATAGCATAATCACACCCGAGGAAAGTAGATCGTCTACCAGTGAGTCGATCCACGTTTCTTCACTAATTCAGTTTTCATCTAAGTTTTGAACCTTCTGAATTTGGTTCGGTATGTTTTAGACCAACCCCCCCCCCCCCCAAAAAAAAAAATAAAAATAATGCTGAACAAACCAACCGATAAAGACACCTATTTTCAATGGCGGACCTGCACCAAAGGTATAGGTTTTGACCGACCCCTGTAATTTTCTTTTAAAGTATGTATATATATGTTAAAATCTCATTCGACCTCTATGAAACTTTGATACTTATCGTCTTTCGACCACCGTGAAATTTTTTCTTGGGTCCGCCATCGTTTATTTTCAAGTTCCATCTTAATTTCTCTATTCTTCTCCTAAATCTCGTCCGTCAATCATCTCCCCGTATTTAAGGGTTCCATCGAACTCCAAATAGCTTTTAACCCTACATACATATATTGTTTAGAACGCGGAATGAAGCTGTCACATTTGAACATAAAGACGACTGATGACCGTCGTTTGAGTCATTCAAAAACCTAATTAAACTATATAGATAGAGTAAGTAAGGTATCGTATCCACCAGGAGTATGTGGTCAATGCAAATCGTGTAAACAAGATTTTTGATATTATGAAGTGAAAGATTGTAGTGCTGATCACACAAGCAAATAAGTTTGATTTTAATAATAATAAAGCAAATAGCAACTTTCAATCAGTTAACAAAAGCAAATCACACCCGGGAATTCAAGTATGTAACTAATAGTAATCTCATGCAACCTAATAGATTAATCATTAACGGTTAACTACAGACTGATCAGCTAGACAAAACCTTAGGCAACAATAATCGCTTTACACACGGCACTGGTTATCAAACAGTCCCTGCCAGTGTGACTCAGTTAAGGGCAATTATATGCTTTGTCGTACTCAACCTAATCAAACAACCCTATGATCAATTATTATAGCAACTGGTAACTAATCGTTCAGATCAACGTAAACCTAAACCGATTGAACACACAGAAATACCAAACATCAATAATCATAGATTAACCATAAACAATTATACATAAACGTTCTTTGTCACATGAGAAAACTGAAAGCAATACAAACTTTACATCCCGGATATGATTCGAAGAGGATTAGCCTCTCATGGTAGCCATTAGATCTTCAATTGATGATTGGAATCCATTAGGCATCGATCGAATGATGTTTGTTGGTGTTTCCTAGCTCCCAAAATCGTCCCAAGATGTTCCAAAACGGCCAAGAGAAGTTCTCCCCGAGTTAGGGTTTATTATTGCTTTTTATACCCTAAAAAGCTCGTAAGTTCGCGTCAAAGTATAGAGCTACTAACCAGAGTCAGAAAAGTTGGTTATATTAACACCCGGCGTAAGTTACGCCGGGTCTTGTTTTCCTACGCCAAACACCACTGTTTTATAATTTGTTTATGCCCTTTGTGTCAGGTCCTGGAGTAAGTTACGCCAGGACCAGAGTAACTTACGCTGAGACCTAAAATTCCATATTTTTGTCTTGTTTCCGTTGGATCCAACGCTTGTATAACATGCTGAGGCTCAATTCTCCACATTAATTAGCTTCCGTTTACTCTCCGATCATCCCAAGACTTCATCCCATGCTCGTACAAGTCCCAATTTAGCGTATTTATCATTCAATGACCTGAAATCCAATAATACACGTATGAAGTATCGATAGTTCTAGAATAAACAGTTAAAACTAAATAATAAACGAACTAAAACATATACAAATTAACCGACCATCAACGACACGTTGCATGGTCTCATAAACACGTGTTTGTGTTTCAGTTGGTTGGCCCAATCATACTTGACTTTCCATAAATGTAATCGATAGCCTCTCTTCGTATATAATTGACTTTCCATAAATGTAATCGATAGCCTCTCTTCGTATATAATTGTACTTTTAGTTGTGTCATGAATAAAAAACCATTCACCAATAATATTTAAATGATATATATAACAACTATCTAATTTATCATTTATTCTTTAACTTATGATTAGATGATTAGTTTTATTATTATTATTTTTTATATATAAAAGTTGTTGGTTTGCCGTTCAAAGGAAAAAGATTAGTAAACATTTTATATAGAAAAATTGTTAATTAACATCACTAAAGAACATTAAATTTGTAAACATGGTTCTCCTATGATTTTGATGTACTGCATACGGTGTACTTATATAATGTATGTATGTGTGGGTTCTTGAGAGAGGTAGGTGAAATTGCACTAATTTTGACGTAATTTTATAAATTTCGTGAAAATAAAGTTAAAACTTAAATGCAGAGAAAGGTTAATCATGCATCATGCAAGGACGTTGATAGCTAAAAGACAAGAGTACATGCACAAATCGGCCGATGTCCAAAGCTTGATACAAAAAATTACTTCGGGGTCTCACTGAAAACAGACCCTACCATAGATTTGCTGTTGATAAGATTTACTGAGTACGATGATGATGAATTACCATGTGTCGAAGTAAGAGATTGAATCATACTAAAAACAAATGATGATAATAAAACTAATCATCTATCATAATAAATTAATAATTATCAATAAGTGTCATAATATTAAACTTTTATAGAAACCAACTAAGAAAGATCGATGGAAAGCAACACATATGTTTACGATAACTAGCTGATTGCCTGCGCAATGCAGCGGGGTGTGCACGCAACTCGACATTGAACATATAGTATGTGTCAGTACATACGTCATCTGATGATAGTGTGCACGTAGCCCGAAATTTAACACGTAACTCGTGCAAAGCCAGTTGCGTGTAATCGAAGATTGAACACGCGTAACCAGCCCGAAATGCACGTTACTGCCATTAATACATGCTTAACCAACACCATGCGTGTAATTCATAACGATTCCGGTGCAGGACGCTATGTTGAGAACTTACCAAGATTTGGTTATGTGCGTTACGTGGTGCTGAACACGCGTTTATCGGCCCCATTACATGTAAACAACGACATCTGCGTAACCGGTGACTAAAATCAAGAAGAAAACCCGAAATATACAGTAATTTCAAATAAATCACTTTTGTAAACCAACCCGTTTTGGCCCTTATCCCGTTCCGACTCGACATCGGTCTGACCTGGCCCCTATCTACTCGAACCCAAACCAAATTAACCATTTTTCTTGTATCGACTTATTCATACCCTAATCCACTTTTACAAATGACCCAAGCTCACCCGACTCGACCTGTTGCCAGTTCTACACAGTAATCACGTAACATGTTAACTTTCTAAAACTAAAAAACAATAGCAATACCATACTCAAATTAAAGAGAATAAAACACTCGTTTTTATGATGAATTTATTTTAAGAAAATTATTAACGTGTGAAAAGATATGTTCGTTAAAAAGTCGAGGGGTAGTTGGTTTTGAATTAGGGGGCATATGTGTAACTATTATCTAAATTTACAAAAAAAAGTAGTGAAGTTAAGGGACCAAAGTTATAAGTATATTTTAAAGGAATAAAAAGACTTAATTACCCTTATTTTCTATATTTTTGATGCATTGTGTGTTGTACATAAAGCATAAGTTAGGGACCTCTTAAATTTTAAGAGGTACCAAACTCAATGCTTTATGTACAACACATAATGCATCAAAAATATAGAAAATAAGGGTAATTAAGTCTTTTTATTCCTTTAAAATATACTTATAAATTTTAAGAGGTACCAAACTCAATGTTTTATATATAGTATAGATAAGTTGTCTCAATATATATATTTTTAACTCTTGCACGCACATACACGTGTGTGCATAATTATTAACGTCCTAAACCAAAAAAAATTAAAATAAAGAAAATATCGTCACCGCCTAAAATAGTTGGATAAGGCAAACGTATTGAATAAATTATGGGAAAATTCCCAAAATAGGTGTTTATAAATACGTTTTTCAGGTTTTAGGTGTCATTTCAAACAAATTCCCAAAATAGGTATTATAAACTAGTCGTGACGAGTAGTTTATGATTGTCCACGAGTAGTTTGTATAACCAATTAAAATTTGCCACGTGTCTATAAACTAACCGTAACGACCAGTTTCATTAATAATCTACTCGTAAAGATTAAATAAGTTTAAAGCCTCGTAATCAACGCCCACGAGTAAATAAGGTGTCATTTAGTCGCGACGAGCAGATTATAAAACCTTAAGAGTCGCGAGTAGTTTATCAAACTAACCATGACGATGAGTTTGAATACCAAATGCATCGAACCGGTTTGTTTATCAAAACACTAACCGAGATTGTTAGTTTGTTTGGTCAACTAGTCGTTACGAGTAGATATTGGTCAACGATTACTTTACATCCAGTATACGAGTATTTTCTTGGTAATTAACTCGTCTCGATAAGTTTACCTGGTAAACATTACTCATACGAGTAGTTCATATGTAGTTAACTCGTCATGACTAGTTTACCTTGTTTATATTCCCGATACGAGTATTTTATTAGTAATTAACTCGTTCTGATAAATTTACCAGATTTACATTACCCATGCGAGTAATTTATTGGTAGTTATCTCGTCATGTCTAGCTTACATTCCTATACGAGTAGTTAATTAGTAACTAACTCGTCTTGGCTAGTTTAACATAACAATCTACTCGTCTCCTTACTTTATAGTCTAAACTAGTCATTACAATGTTGTTTGAAGTTCTTGGGTTTATATAAATGTCATGTTCTTGTTGTTTTAAACCCGCACATCAATGGAGGAGGAAATTGATAATATTGTAGTTTGTTACGGAAGAAAGTGGGAAGAAACAAAAGGAGCTACTGAGTATGTTTCGTTTGATTGTGGACGACAAGGTGTATCTCTATCTTTGAGGTTCGGTTATTGTGAGTTTATAGATTTGGTTACTAATCGTTTTAAAATAGGTCATGTTAAACGATTATCTTATAAGTGTTACATTTTTAACATTGTAACGACTAGTTTAAACTATAAAGTAAGGAAACGAGTAGATTGTTATGTTAAACTAGCCAAGACGAGTTAGTTACTAATTAACTACTTGTATAGGAATGTAAACAAGGTAAACTAGACAATTCGAGTTAACTACAATAAATTACTCGTATGGGTAATGTAAATCTGGTAAACTTATCAGAACGAGTTAATTACTAATAAAATACTCGTATCGGGAATATAAGCAAGGTAAACTAGTCAGGACGAGTTAACTACATATGAACTACTCGTATGAGTAATGTTTACCAGGTAAACTTATCGAGACGAGTTAATTACCAATAAAATACTCGTATACTAGATGTAAAGTAATCGTTGACCAATATCTACTCGTAACGGCTAGTTGACCAAACAAACTAACCATCCAGTTAGTGTTTTGATAAACAAACCGGTTCGATGCATTTGGTATTCAAACTCATCGTCATGGTTACTTTGTGTAACATTCCAAAATTTCAATAAACAATATTTTATATATTATCTCTTATGGTGGACAAGTTTACTTAAGATGGTAAATAAAATAATAATAATAATAATAATAATAATAATAATAATAATAGGGGGAAAGATAAGTAGGCTAGATTAGAGGGATTAATCATGGACTAGAAAGGAAAGATGGACCTTAGGTCCATGGGCTTAAAGGAGTATAAATACCCCTTAAACCCTATATCTTTCCATTTCCATCCATCTTATCCACCTTATTCTCCCTACACCTCCATAACACACACTCAACCTTTCCATTTACGGCCGCAAGCTAGAACAAGAAACCGAGATCAAAAATCAAACCTTTATTGATAGATCTTTGGGATACAAGCTAAATACAAGGTCAAGGTTTATAACTAAAGCTAGCCGTAACCTAGAAACGTCAAAAGGTATGTTCTCTATGATTAAAGGTTACATTTTTATGAACGATTTGCCATGAAACTTGACCCTAGAGTAGATTGGATCTAGATGTCTTATAAAAATGCAAACTTGGAGATCAAAATGAACCTAATGGTCTTATGATAGTATTCGGCTCATATATGAACCCTAGATCTAGCTTAGAACGTTTTAACCTTATAAAGGTTTGAGCTTTATGTCTAAAACGGGTTTAGATCTTGAAGCCGTGATGGTAACGGGTGTAAAACAGTTTTGAATGATGGCAAAAAGGGGTTAAAAGTTCATGAATTGAACCTTAGAACAGTAACTGAGCAAGGTAGAAACATAAAAATGGGAAGATGAGCTGAACTGGGTGTTCTCGGCCAGGATTGAGGGTTTTCGGTCAACAGGCAGTCAACACGAGAGTTCTCGATCAAGGAGAGTTCTCGGTGACCATGTATTCTCGGTTCGAAATATGTGTTCTCGGTAACCCTGTGTTCTTGGTCAAACACATGGGTTTTCGGTCAAAAAGGATTTCGGTCAAACATGAGTTCTCGGTCAACATATGTTCTCTGCCAAGAGTTCTCGACTGACCCAGTTCCTGTTGGGCCTGAATCAGTTGGGCCTGGGTGCTCTAATGAACAGTTGGGCCTGGCCTAACTAAATCCACAAAACTTAAAGCTCATAACCCATCTAAGCAACAAGCCCAACTTAGAAAATAAATAAAAATGTTAATGGATAATGTGTTAAGACAGTTAATGAAAATAAAATTTTTTCAAGCTGACCTGCCAGCTTAACCCCAGCCAGGGGCTCTGCCCCTTGGACCCCGCTAGGGGCTGCCGCCCCTAGAACCCCGCTGCCCCCGGACCCCCGTTCGTTGAGGGTTAAATAAAGATAGAAATACGATATTTGTAGCAATAGTTAATTGATACATGTAAATATTATACAGTTAGCCGTGCACAGCTCAAGAAGGGAATAACTATTAACGGTGAACGTAACCGCGTTCAGGTGAGTTTCTAGCCCTATTTATGTGTTATGTTTTCGGGGCTGTGTGCATACTCGATGTGATTGTTAATACATTTATCCTAAGTGATAAGTGTATGCCTTATGTGATTATGTGAAAGGTAAGAATGATGGCTTGTCGGTACGTGAACGATCTTCGGATATTGCACGTTCTGTCAAGATATAATGTTATGTATAAGCTATGAATGATATGTATGTATGTTATGAATGAATGTAAGAGATAGAAAGGTAGAAAATGAACTGGACCCTAATAATATCCAAGGCAGAAAAGGGACCGAGCCCTTTAATAATCTCGAGGCAGAAAAAGGGACTGGACCCTGATAACTTCTGAGGCAGAAAAAGGGAATGGACCCTAATAATATCCAAGGCAGAAAAAGGGACCGAGCCCTAATAATATCCGAGGCAGAATAGAATAGAGTAAAGTAGAATTTGAATTATGAAAGTATGAATGAAAGTACGTATGTATATATGTAAAGTATGTTATGTTATTAACTAGAACTCACTCAGCGTAATTGACTTTTAGTATGCACGTAGGTGAGTAGAATGAGACAGCTCGCTTGAGGGGAACACGTGGCATTGAATAAGAGGCTGGCATCGGAAGACGTTTATGTTTAATATTATGTTATTTTGAAAGACGAGGTGTTTATTCTAAGACAAGTTATGGATTAATGTAATGTTTATGAAAGTTTTTATATTCCGCGAATGTTTTTATTAACTTTGATGACTAGAACTATGTGAATGAGTAAATCCAACGTCCAAATGTGAGGCACCGGGAACGGGGCCTTACAGTTTGATAAACTACTCGCGACTTTTAAGGTTTTATAATCTGCTCATCGCGACTAAAGGATACCTTGTTTACTCGTGGGCGTTGATTACGAGGCTTTAAACTTATTTAATTTTTACGAGTAGATTATTAACGAAACTGGTCGTTACGGTTAGTTTATAGACACACGGAAAATTTTAATTGGTTATACAAACCACTCGTGGACAATCATAAACTATTCGTCACGACTAGTTTATAATACCTATTTTGGGAATTTGTTTGAAATGACACTTAAAACCTGAAAAACGTATTCATAAACGCCTATTTTGGGAATTTTCCCATAAATTATATATCAAGTTTTATTTAAAAACTAATTTCCATTTTAATGTAATGATAAAATGGTTAGGGTATAAAATAGAATGTCAGAAATATTATAGAGTGTAAAATTTTGGTTGTTCAAACTAAAAAGTTAATTTAATCATGTTTATCCTTATAACCGATCTTTTTATTAACAACTAATTTTTCTTTTTTATAAAAAAAGTATGAGGCTCGAATTTGACCTTAAGTTATAACCGATCTAAATAATATTTGAATATAACATATAAATAAGGAATTGTAGGTCACTTCAATTTGAGTATCAGAATATAAACATGAAATGTGCAAGCCAAGTCAATTCAATTAGAATATTTACATAAAATTAAATAAATCGGCGTTGTTCGTTTCAAAATCTTTTAACTAAATTGTGAAACTTGAGCTCAAGTTAACTTAAAGGATATTTTTTTTCTCCATAAATGTTTGGTTCTTAAATGACCTATTTTAAGAACAAAACTATTATAGAAAAAATTATACAAGTTAACTTAAACGATATTTTTTCCAAGCTATCTTTAATTAAGTTTTAAACTACAAGCTATGTAAACCTTTGAATGCTTCTTTAGGACCCACCCGTTACCATCCAACTGAGACATAAACGACTTTTAAGCTGTTCACGTCTCCTCTAAATGATCAAAAATTGTATGATCAGATACGTCAAATAGCCATCTACATCACTGTGAGTCATTTCTACAAAATTCATCAGGAAATATGTGATGATGTAGATATGTTATGTATAGTTAAAACATAGAAATAGAAACTTTAGTATAAAAGTTAAAACATAGAAAATAGAAACTTTAATTAGTATAAAAACATGGAAAATAAAAACGTCTATACGTAACTAATGCAAATTGCATAGGAACTTGTAAACTAATGATCGAACTTGTAATTATTCTTTACACTTTAAATATAAAAAGTTGTTGGATGGGGCCGGACTTTTATCATGTTACATTCGTCATGCTGAAACCCCGTGTTTTATTTCGACCGGTTAAAATCCTTCAATGGTTTACATTGCTTGCCTTGAACTTAACCTATGACCTCCACTAAAAAAACAAGAGCCTCAATTAAGAGAGTTAACTCTATATTGATGAAACCGTGCATGTAAAAGGTTCATTCGTGGAAGTGTGGTAGGAACAATGTGTTAGGATTAAACGCACACACGAACCGAACACACACGCGAAAACAATAAACGAACACGAGGATTTAACGTGGTTCGGTCTAAACTGACCTACGTCCACGGGTGGCAACTAGGTATATCTTTATTGAGTGACAACGATTACAATTACATAACAATCATATATATAGAGAAACACTTAGGGTTTGTATCTTATTAAACAAGAAATCGAAATCGGGCCGAGCCTGCCCTTTGGACTTCAAATAATAAACCGGGCCTACACCAAAAGGCCTACGAAACCCAACACAACGAACAGGTTGTTTTACTGATTCGTGGACTGTTAACTAGAAAACGTAATAAATAATTTAAAATTAAATATAATAGCAACGGTTCATAGTAAGCAAACGTTGATTTACCGGGAGGTTGATATTTTGTAATGAATAAAGTGTGGCATATAAAAATACTTGGTGGAAATATTCCACGTCTGTGACTATGAAAATATTGAAAAATAAAAAAGTGGGGTTAGTTGAGGTGACCACTTTTGAAAGTTGAATTGAATATATCATGGAAGATAAATTAACAAAGAATCGTATCGTATGCGAGAAATTTGAGTAATGATTCTGTCCTTGTTACTTGCTGAGTTGGCAATGTAAGGTTCTCATATTTTTCATGTTTGATTGCTCCTCCTCACAAGGGCATATGTTGACATTTCAATTTCAAGTATTTGTCAATCATGTAAAATATCCTAATTTTTTATTATTAAATAAAGAATTCTTATATCAAATCCATCATTGATTTTTCAAAATAAAAGTCGTATACATATGCTTCGTACCTCATATTTAAAGGATGAGAAAGTAAACCGTTATCGATTAAAATTGCATATAAACAAATAAAACTTATCAAAGCATTCCCTATGAATGAGCCAATTTTGTGGTCCCTCCTTTTTATTTTAACGGTCAACAAATAAGAATTGTCTAGATACTCCGTACGGGGTGAGCCAATGGTAAAAGTCACCGCCGTACGGAGCCCTTAAGCGTTTCCAAGTAATCTCTAGTTCCGAGAAAATCCACCCGTCCGAATACACATTGTAGTAAAACCCGGACGTTCTCAAAATTAAACTGAAGATCACAAATATCTCAGTCTTTCTTAATTGAATCATTCATAACTCTTCCAAAACTTTTCTTCATTGGGCCCTCCTAACTTGGATTTTATTCAGCAATTATTAGGCAACACCCTAGCATTTTTAAAGATATTAAATGTTTGATAATTTATATTAGATTATTAGGTAGTACATACATTAAAATATAGGCTAGTATTGTTGACTATGTCGTGTAGCATACTTATTAACCATGTATGGGCTAATGTGCTATTAATGACACGTTTAGCTAAATGTGTAGTTGTGTACTGCCCAGATTAAACCAACCCCTTTAAATATAACATGTCCACTTGGCACATTTAATAGATCATGACACGTTTTAACACATGTACACTCTCTTTCAAAGTAGTGTTAATTATAGAACACTTAGGACAAACTTTTTAAAAAAGGTTATTATGTCTCATTATATATAGACAAGTTTAATTTAATATATTTTTTAAAAGATGGGTAGTTAAAGTCTCATCATCTCCAATCAACCAATCATATATTTTTTAAAAGAAAAAAAAGTTTAATTTAATTTTTAGTTACGACAAAGTAACATGATGGGTAGTTAAAGTCCCATTAGTTACGTGACAGCAACATGACACTTTAACATACACTATATGTTAAAGTCTCATTAAAACGTCGTTTGACGCCTCAACCCCGGACATACCTAAAGGACCGGCCGTAGTCGCCGGCGCCGGAGGAGGCATAGCGGAGGCCGCCGTGGTAGAAACCAGCGGAGGTGAACTCACCGGAGGTGAACTCACCGGAGGTGAACTCACAACCGCGGCCGCGGCTGTGGAAGAATCCACAGAAACAATCACCGCCGGCTCAGTGAAAGAATCAGTGAATATGGCACTGACAGCCGGCGGGGACGTCGTCACAGTTGGAACAGTTGGCTCAACCGGGTGAGCAACTGAACCAACTGAAGCAGGCGCAGTCGCCTGGGTCATCGCCTCAGGTAGGTTGACCAAACCTACCTTCATGGGTCCAGAACTGCTACCTCCCGCTCCACCCTGGAATGCGGTAGCATCCACGCCTGTACAAAGAAGATATAAGTATAATGGTGGAAAGTTATGCAGTAAAAGTAAAGGAAGATTATACTTACGGGTTTTCTTGAGCCTAAAGGTTCTGACAGGCGGGGACGAACCCGATGGAGCCGGCCTCTTCACGCCGCTCACCGTCGTCACACTGGGCTGCCCGGAGGTGACAGCCGTCTCAACCTCCGGAACAGTGGTCTCATTACCACCAGGGTTCCCCGCCGCCTCCTCGCTCTGGGTTTCCGAGTCAGATCGGACAACCGGATCGGCGGTGGAGGCAACCGTCGCCTTGCCCTTCGCGCCAGTAGCCTTCTTTTTCCACACCAACAAAGGACCATCTGCGGATTCCTCGTCAGAAGATGACAAGATTAGAGGAATTCCCGCAGAGGTTTGAGCATTGAGAGGGCGAGGGTCAAAAAGTTCTTTACCTGGCCGCCTGGTGCTCAGGATCTCGTGGCCTGGCGGGTAGACCTCCACGAACCGATCCGCCGTTTGCTCAAGGTTGGGCAACTCGTTCTCATCTAGAGCACGAGTACCCATCCGAGCGGGACCATCACTCTCCCGCGGCTGCAGGAGAGACTGCAAGTCGTTTCCCTCTGTAAACAAAAAGAAGAAACGGTTAGAACAAAAACCCTAAATTAACGGATAATATGAAGCATACCGTAAGGGACAGAGTTCAAACCGTATTCGAGGACGATGGGAATCTGGGACGCCTCCTTCCACACCCGGCTCATCCCGAGCATCACCATCCCGGACTCCGCAAAGCGGTACACCGGAGTCTGGATCCGGGAGATCTTGGCGAACCATCCCGCCTCCTGGTAGTTGGGGGCGTGAAGGGCTGGGAGTGCTCTCCCATTCTTAAACGTCATCGCAAGGGGGACGACGCGAGCGGAGATATAAAAAAACTCTCGCTTCCACGACCAAAGACTGCGCTCGGTAGTGCAGATCTTCAAACCCTTGATCCGATTGACCAAGGTGTACCACCCCTGGATGCACCTCCTGGAGTAGAAGGTCATCAACCGATCAACGTGGGGCTCCACGCCCAGAATGAGGCACACCCACTCAAAGTGGCGGATCTTGGCAATCGCCATCGGGTGTACCTCAGTCAGATGCACACCGTGTCTCTCCAGAACACGGTATACAAACTTCGTCAATGGGAACCTGAGATTCCCATAGACGAAGAATGCAGCGTACACCCCTATCTTGCCCTTGGGGGCATCGTACACCGTCTGGTGTGGCTCCGGAAACTCAGGCTCGAACGGCTCGAGCATGAACTTCCGGACGACGTACTGATAGAGGTCGGCCGGAAGAGCACACTGGCACTCGCCAGCAGTACTCTTGTCATCCTTATCGGAAGTGGACGACGGATTCTCGACGAACACGTCAGACTCCTCGGCAGTAGCCTCAAACTCGTGAGTAGAAGACATATTTTGGAGGTAAAGAATGATTTCAGGAGAATGCTCGACAGAGAATATTCGCCGGAAATCGCTTAGAAGGAGAAGAGAGAAGTGAAAGTGTGGATTACAAAGGACCCTCTCCCCCTTTATATACTCATCGCAATGAATGCGATGAATTTAATGCGGAGGAGAGAGAAAAGAGCTGGTGCAATGAAACTATGACACGTGGAAAAAGCAAGCTGGCAACAGCTGTTGACGGGACGCGCGCCGTAAAATCCGCACCCACGCGCCCACGCGCCTGAAAAAGCGTCTGGAATGACCATGTACTGTCACGTCGCCATAACTTCCTGCACGTCTTGACACTGTCAGAAGAAACCGTCGAACGACGTTTTAACAGTTTGGACTGTTCTTATCCTTTCACCAACTCTTCGAATTTCAAAAGATTCAAAAAGATTCAAAAGTAAGCGGGAATATACCTCTTACCTTGGCAACCAAGTAACTATAAGACAGGTGCGAGTACAGTGTTAAGGCAAAACCCTTCACATATTTAGCACCTGCAGGAAATTGAAGCCAAGAATACCTCGGCAACCAAGTAACCATAAGACGGGTGCGAGTACAGTGTCAAGGCAAAACCCTTCACATACTAAGCAACCGCAGGGAATTGAAGCCAGGAATACCTTGGAAGTAAAGTAACTATAAGACGAGTGCGGGTACAGTGTCAAGACGAAACCCTTCACATACCTAGCACTCCGCAGGGAATTGAAACCAAGAAGGATCTTCTGGGCCATGCTTGCGGAAACGGGAATAACATCCCCGCATAGCGGGAACGTCGAGAACTAGATTGTTTGAAGCTCCAAGATGGAATTGGTTGTTTAAACATAACTGATCACTATGTTCAAAACTACCAAAACCTCATGGAGAATCTACACAAGTGGAACTCAACGCTCCTGACTTGCGAGGAGGTTACAGACCTACCCGCATCACACCCAAAGATCAAGCAGAAAAGTCGGGAATTTCTGCACGTGACATTAGGACTTCCGCGGGAAGAATCCCCATGGAAAACCTTAAAACTAAACCCTTTTAGAAACCCTTTGCTTAAGTCCAAAAGTTCACCTCACTTATTAACAATTCATGAGAAGAACATTTGACTGGGGGGACTTGAAGAGGTAGGTCCCAGCAGAGCCCAGTTGGACCCGCAAGACTCACCTCAAAGAGGGACGTCTGCGCAGTTGAACCCGCAAGACTCACCTTCAACAGGGACGTCTGCGCAAAGGCTAAACTCGCAACCCCTTGAAGAGGGACATCTGCGTAGAAACCAACTGGGCCCGTAGGACCCACCATGCTCAGAGACGTGACGTCCTTACGCGCAGTACGCAAGCTGTTCCCGCAGGAAAAGCCTCCCAATGGTGAAGTACTCCGCCTGTTCCCGCAGCTGCGGATACAAGCCATCAGGGAAGGCTACCTGCGCAGCAAAGCTACACGCACAAGGCACTTAACTCTTAAATAATTCAGTAATGTCACCTGAAGAAGGAGTGAGCAAGCCGGGAACACTCCCGCACAAAGTCGGGAGAACTCCCGCCCAAATGAGCCAGTCCGTACGATACTGGAGGATCTTTTGTACTGTACCTGACGAGGTATGGACAAAAGATCTGACCAAGGATACGACAGCTCACTGACAACAGTATGACGAGCAGCACGCTCTTGTACTGTATGTCACTATTAGCCGCTGCCTACTCACCAACCTGTCGGAGGACGTGCATGGCCTGCAGTTGGTGGAACAGGAATAGTACACAGCCGGCCTGGTCATTATCAGCCGCTGCCTATCCACCAACCACCAGCATGGCATGTGCGTAGCCCACAGTTGGCAGAATAGGAACACTATTCAGCCGGCTGTACCTGCTTGGAAACCTACCTTCGGCTATAAATACTCCAACACCTTGGAATGGTATCAACTTATCTCATATCTCATATCTTGATATATTACCTGATATCTGCTCTAGTCATTCTCTTAATATACACTTATATTCAAGAGCAATCTAGTCTGATTCTCACGCCGGAGGGTGGTCACAAGGAGGTACCCCCCCCCCCCTTCTCAGTGACGAGCTCACGGTGTCTGTTTTGCAGGTTATCAGAAGAACCATCTTTGCCGGACTTAACCCTCGTAGGAAACATCTATTTAACCCCCAGATTATCCGTAATCTGCCTGGGGTCGATTAGTGTTTCTTCAAACATCCAACAAAAAAAGAAAAGGCAAAAGAACGTCTCCCTTGCATCAATTTATGTCTTTTCTCGGAAAGTCTTCCTTTTAATAATTAAAGAAACATTAATAAGCTTGATTGAAAAACTTAACTATTTTTTATGACTAATAAATAATGTTTGTTGGAGTTCTTCAATAACTAGCTTTAAAAGGAAACAGAAGGTTTGGATTGCAAACCATATGGTCTCAAGTTTGAGTTTATCATAACTGAGTTTTAATGTAGTGGGTTTTCAGGTGGTAGGTTTTACTTAGAATAAGAGTTGATGGACTTGGGTAACCATCACTGTCTGCAATCACGAACGTACGTGTTCACCCTTTATTATTAAGTTATCCCAGACAGCCGGGCTTTATTCGTTAGTCTGAAAAAACAAAAATCAAAAGTAAAACAACCATGCCTAAAAGCAGTGTTTGTTTCTCACACTTTTATGTATATGGTATATGTTTATTGTTTAGGACAGTACTTTTACAACCTCGCTTTTACCAACTGATAATTATTTTATTAAATTATTGAGCTCGTGTGGAGGATGACTATGCTTTGCACCGTAAACATTATTATATTGTTGTTATAATTTTACATCAGTTTTATTTTTATATAATATTTGCCTATTATTGTTAGGTGTAACGTTAACATAATTTATGCCTCAACAAACCGCAATATAAATAAAATACTAGCTTTTAGGGTACAGAATCGTATCAAATGCTCCATTAATTCGTCAATCAAAGACCTGGCTCAAAACTCAAAAGTGGAGCCAAATAATTGTCTTTATATTCTTGCTTTTCATTCGTTTTATCTTTTAGATTTTATCTGGTTTTTACCAACACTAGTTTTGGATATATTCTGTGTTGGATACTTGATGTTGGTGTCAAAACTCTTGTATAAACTCATAAAACACTTTGATATAAAATAACATTATGATCCTTGTGAGATTTGAGATTCAAGTCCTCCAAACAAACTCATTCAACTTAACGGGAACTCACTTCAACCACAAGTAAACATCGAATCTTGCATAAACATTTTTGTCTCGATGTCCCTCATTGATTTAGTCATGAAACATCCTGAATCATCACTAACCAACATCCACCCCCTTGTGGACATGTTGGATCAGATTCCAATAGTTTAACAATAGCAACAGATTGCCTGATCTCTATGCCTTTTTTTCCAATTTCATACCGTTACCCCTGATACCCACCTGTACATCACTCTATCCTTCATGGTGCTAAGCTTTTGGACTTCCAATGCGAAAGAGAAAGTTACAAATTTTTTTAGGCTATCATCCAATATTCAATGATCCAACCAAAAGTAATGTGCGTTGCCTTTACCAATAACCGGTTTAAAATAGCCTCCAAATCATCATAAACATCACCCAAATCATCGCGGACCTTCATAATATTCTTCCTTACCCCTATTATTGTTTCCTTAATGGGAATATGTTTCCAAAGTCTCACCTTACTTTGGATTGCACCAACGACTCTAATCCAAAGTCTCCCTTTCTATGTATATGTGTTTTAAAATATTTTTACTATTGACGGTTTTATGTGAACAAGTCAATCTGTTTATGAGTTATTTGAGATTGGATAGATAACAACTCAAACCATTATGATTTTAAAGAAGCTCAATTAGTAGATAAATATTAGATAGGACTTCATTTACCGAGACTGTGTGGTTTCAAGAAACTAAGCAAATCTATTGTTTAGACATATAATTATAGTCGTAATTGCATATAAAGGTATTTATGCATTTATATACTATATAACTTATTAATAAATAATAAAAGACCAATCAAGCCAAGCTCGAGTGTGAAAAATTACCTATGAGCCAAGTACATGTTTTAAACATAGAGCTCAAAACAAATAAAGTGCGAACTTTTCAATATTAAACCACCCATGAACTTTATACCGATATAATATGTGATAATTTTAAGTATTTTAATAACTTATTGATCATTGATAACTGTTAATTGTAAATTAGTCCTTTTTTTTGTTGAAAATAAAATTAGAGAGATAAAAGTATAAATGATATCTGGAAAATTATGAAATGACAAGCAGAAAAGGTTGACTCAGTGTTCCGAATCCAAATAACATCACAATTTTCAACTACGGTGTGTTTTTAGACTTTAGTTTCTTTAAATGATTGATTTTCATAACAGAATAAAAATTGACAAACTAGAAATATTATAATTCATAAACACGTGTAAAGTACATTGTCAAATATATGGCTTTACGATTTGAAGAAACCAAATTAAGAAGTTTTTAAAATACAAACCTTTTTTTTTAGATTCAGAAACTTTTGCGTAGCTTGAAAACGAAAAAAAAAATAAAAAAATTGTGACGTATTAGAATAGAGGATAAAACTTTCATTGAAATTTATGGTACATTTTCTTTTTTTTTATTTTCTTTTATTTTCTCACTCACATAGCATTCTTATTTTTGTTTATAAAGTTTTATTATTTATTATTTGAAAAAAAATAGACTTACAAAATTTTTATTTACAATAAGGATTTGCTATGATACGTTATTTATTATTTTTAGATTTTTTTAACAATTAGACTAAAGGGTGGACATGCCAATTTACTTTCCATTTTACAGCGCCATATATACGTGATACGTCATATATATCATACATCACTTCACTTCACTCTCTTCCATAATATCATGAAAATGGACACCAACTCACCACTCCCCTCATTTTCAAATCAAATAATAATTTTATATGTTTAAATATTAAATAAAAACATAACATAGTATTACATTTTAAATATTAAATAAATAACATAATTTTTATTAAATCTAAAAAAACATTAAATTGCATTTATAATATTAAATTAAAAAGATAATACCTTGTCACTCATGGGAATTAACGAAGATTGGTTACCTACATGTATAAATAAGTTGGAAGTCTATCTTCCACCGAACCTTCAAAGCAAGTCACGCCTTTGCAACGAGTACTCATCGTTTAGCGATCTCTTCGAGTAGGGTTGCCAATTTATAACTCGGACATGTTAACATGACACGACACGACACGATACGGGTTTCAAACATATTTGGGTTTGAGCTTAACAGGTTTCGTGTCTTAAACATGTCAACCTGTTTAAGACATGTTTAAATATGTGTTTTAACTGTTAAAAACCTGTTAACATGTTAGTATAACATGTATAGATTTTTAATTTAAAAAAGAAAAAATAAGTATATACTCCTAAAGTCATAAACCTAAAGTCATACTTACATACAACATTTCACTCATGCCCGTTAAAGCCGGATATTATATTTTGAATGGATGTTGTAATTTTCTTCTATGGTTTTTATTTCAAGTATGTTATAGATTTATGATTTTTTGCTTCAAGTATATTATTGATTTGTGGTTTTTTGTTTCCAATATATTATACGACACGAAGACCTTTATGTTCGTTTTAAAATTTTTTATTTCATTACACATGTATTATTCATTGTGTCTCAACAAATTAATCTGTTACTAAACAGGTTCGTGTTTGGAAAAAATGACACAATTAGTTTTCGTGTCGTATTCGTGTTTAGTACCGCATATCTCGTGTCTTATCGTATCGTGTCCGACATGTTATGACAATTCTAGTCTTTGAGTTCTAGCTCTTAACAACCAACTAAATGGATTAAATACTTAAAATAGAAACTATTCTATAAAAATAAAAAATAAAGGGCTTAGCGGTACCAAAAATTGTCGGCGTATATATATTAAAAGTGCGTAAGAGTTTTTGTTTAATGGTGGATGACGTGGATTTAGGAGAGTTAGTTCAATAATCAATACTGATTAAAAGAAAGAAAGAAAGAAAAAGGGAAAAAAGAAAGTGGTTTTATTATGAAGAACTAGTACATGCATCTTTTGAGAATGGGAACACGAAGATGCTAAATGTGGACCAACAAACATGGATGTCACTGTTGTACTATTAACCTTAACCATACTGCATTATTGGACTTTCAACAACCACTACCATCCCATGTCCGTGTAATTCACACACCCCTTACAGGCGCTTACCGTCTCTTTCACGCACCCACACCACACACGCTCTCCCTTAATAAGTTATAAATTATGATTTTAGTATAAAAAAATGGAAAAATTCCCAAAATAGCTCATTTGTAGTGGTGTTTCCAAGTTTATCATCTATAATTCAAGTTTTTAATTTTATCCTTTTGTTATCTCGTCGTCGAAGACATGATAGCGAACACCGACGACATGATAGCGAACACCGACGATGCGTTACCGATGCGTTGTATAACATAGGGTTGACGATGCGTTATGTTGCTAACGTAGGGTAGCAGCGATGCGTTATCACTAACGTAGGGTCCCGGCGTCATGTTATATAACCTAACATGTCGTTTCAACGTTATCACTAACGTAGGGTCTCGGCGTCATGTTATCGCTAACATAGGGTCCCGACGTCATGTTATATAACATGTCGCGGCGACCTATTCCGGCCAACTTGTGCCACGTGTCGCTATCCTATTTGTTTCGGTAATGCATCGTCGGCGTTCGCTATCATGTCGTCGGCGACGAGATACGAAAGGGATAAAATTGGGAATTTGAATTATGAGGGATAAACTTGGAAACACTAACTATAAATTGGCTATTTTGGAAATTTTCACATAAAAAAATTTGTGATTGTTATTTGAGTATTTAAAAGGATTAGTTCACCATGTTTTCTAAGAGCATTCTCATCCAACCCCTCATATTATATGAGAGGGTGTTTTTGTAATTTAGAAAGTGATTTAATGTGTTGTGAGTGAAAAGTTTTTATATTTTAGAAAACGTAGAAATTTTTCTGTATATTTGAAAAACTACTGTTCAACCCCTATAATTTTTTAATATATTTTGAAAGTGGTTGTGAGTGAATGATTGAGAAATTGTAATGATAAATATATGGAAAAGTATTATTTAATTGAAAATGAGAGAGAAATTGTAGTTTGTTTTAGTGTAATTTTGAATTTAAGGATATGGTATTTGATGGGAATGCTCTAAAGAGTATATACTAAAATTTATGTAGTAAAATAACACATTTTTTATATTTTTAAAAATATTGTTTTTATATTTAAAAGGAAAATTGGATTTTAATAATCCCTATTAAATGGTATTGGTCGATAATAATCCCTATTCGTTTTATCGCCACTGGCGGTCCCAAATTCAAAAAAGTTGGCCCCCAATGGTCCCCCGTTAAAAATGACTTAACGGCGTTATATTTTTTTCTGAATTTCAAACCAACGTTTTAAAGCTTTTGATCGTTAGGAGGATACAAGTCGGTTGATATAAAATTTAGACTGTCCACTCTTACTGGGTATGTTTGTTTATATAAATAAAAAAAAAGAGTAAAGTGTCATTTTTGTCATTGTGATTTGACAAATAATACGAATTTAATCCGAAAAATTTAATTTTTTTTTCATATGGACCATCCACGTTTCTCAGTTCTTGCCAATTACATCCAAATCACTAACCCCGTTAAATTTAATTGTTAAGTCAGGGTAGACATGTTTTTTTCACTATTTCTTTAATTTAATACTTATTCAGTGAACTGCGGTTTTCGTCCCTGTGGTTTGTCCAAATTTACGATTTCAATCCAATAGTTTCAAATTTGTAATTTTCTTCCTTATGGTTTCATTGCACCTGCAATTAAACCTGAATTCTCTAATCTCGTTAAGTATGGTCGTTAAACCCATCAGTGTGCCCTTCATGTGAGGGACAGTTTTGTTCATTCTTTTATTTCTCTTTTCCCATAATACACCCCAGCCCCTCACGTGAGGAGGCTTGCGAATTAGGATTGAGGTTTATTTTGGGAGAAAAACGACAAAAATGGCTGTCACATTAGGGGCACACAGATGGGTTAACAACCAGACTTAAAGTGGTTAGTAAATTCGGTCATTCGAGTTTAATTGCAAGTGAAATGAAACTACAAGGACGAAAACTGCAAACTTGAAACTATTGGGCGAAAACCGCAGATTTGGACAAACCACATGGGCGAAAACCTCAGTTCACTGAAATAAGTATTATTATAAAAAATAGTGAAAAAATATGTCTACCCCTGACCTAACGATTGAATTTAATGAAGTTAGTGATTTAAATGCAATTTGTAAGATTTAGAAACGTGGATAATCAATATGAAAAAAATAAACCTTTTGAAATAAATCTGCATTATTTACCAAATCACATGAAAAAAAAATACCACTTTACTTAAAAAAAAATATTATAATACATAAATGTATTTAAAAATAAGTTTTCTCGCGATTTACACTTTGAAAAAGGCTAAATATATAAATATACTTAAAATATAATAATTATTCATTGATATATTCTCCTAACTTACTTTTAAATTAAAGTTGAATGTTCACAAGTGGACGTGTATGTCAAACCCAGGGGTATAATTGTATAAACATACTTTTCCTGATATTTAGATACCTTTTACTAAATACAACCCACGAGCGGCTATTAATCATATATATTCCTCTCAAGTCTCACCCACGATTTATCGCGATATTATCCTTCAACACAACACCCATCTCATCTACTCACGTCCCAATCAATTTCTCAGTCTTGGTCTTAAGGCTGAGGGGTGTGGGGCGCTAACCTGGGCGCGAGAGCCCCTCCGCTCGCGCCCCCAGGCGCTAACCCCACACCACCGGGGCGCGAACCGGGGCGCGAACGGGGCGCGAGCGCGAGCCCCCAGGCAGGCGTGAGTGTGGTCGCGGGAGAAGAGAGAGAAAAAGCTGGTGTGGATGCTCAAAAGAGCCGTTGAGCTCGGAATTAATAAAAAAAAAAACCTTAAAAACCTCTATATAATACCCCAAATTACTCCCATTTCAACCATATCAAAACACAATTTCACCTTACAAACTCCTATATAATATCCCAAACTCCTATATAATACCCAAAAATGTCTGGAAATTGGTACCCAAACCTAGATTCAGATTATATTGACGACGATTTATGGTCGTCACCAGACCAACCGATGTTTTATTCGGGGCCGCAAGAAACATCCGGCTTTCAACCATCAAACATACAACCGTCTCCTAACTTTGTTGTTCAAGAGACACAAGAATCACACGGTGATGCTACGGGAGCAAGAAGACGCGTCCACCGGAAAAAACAACTTGCAACGGACGGGCCGGGACCGGCTTCGACTCCGAGGACGAAACGAAAAACCACTCCGTGGTCATCGGATGAGAAGGAAGCCTTGTGTCGGGCTTGGATAGTCATTTTTGAGGATCGGCGTTGCGGTAATTGTTTTAACGTTTTTAAAAATGATTTTTAATAAAAAAGTTAAATAAAAAAGTTAACTGGAAATCTAATTTAATTATTCATTTTGCAGCCGACTACCAAAAAAGCAAGATTTTTTGGACAAAGGTTAGGGAGACGTTCTATACGCTCGTTGGGAGTACAGAGCGAAACGCCGATATGATTTCGGGTCGGTGGTCCGAAATCATAAAATTTGTCGGCTTGTTCACTAATCTTTTCAACAGGAACGCCGGTCGTATGAGACCAAGTGGCAGTGATGATTTGGCGGTTTACAATTTCACGGTCGAAGAGTGGAGGCAGGAGTGTTTGCGGAGGTATGGGATGGTAAAGACGTGGGACGATTTAAAGTTGTGGGAGAGGTTGAAAAGGTGTTCCAAGTGGGTTGAGCTGGTGGCGCCGGACCTTGATGCGGAAGTAGGGCCGAAACGGACTAAAACTAGTTCGTCTGGAGCGTATAGCACTTCCGCCGGGTCGGATTGCCGCGTTGGATTCGACCTAAACATTGCGGGGGAGGAAACGTCTTCACCGCCGAGGAGGCGGCCATTGGGAAGGGACGCCAAGGGGAAAAAAACCGGCCGAGGGGGGAGCCGTAAACATCGCCGATCTTGTTGAATCCCTCAATAAATTCAACAAAACCATGGAGGTGGTCTCTAATGACAAAAAGGAAAAAAGTCGAATGAGAGATTTGGACTTCCTTACAAGAGACTTCAGTAACCTAAATCCGGTCGATCAAATGCTGATGGAAAAGCAAAAGGAACGTATCCGAAAGAGGTTGATCGAAGAAGACCAAGCCGAAGAATAAGAATAATGTTTTTTTTAGTACTTTAATTTTTATTTTATTTTTAGATATTAATGTGTTTTTTTAATTAATGTGTGTTTTTTTAAATAATTTATGAGTTTTTTTAATAATACGTTTTTTTAATACATTTAAAAAAAATAAAAAAAAATCCGCTGGAGCCCCTCCACACCAGGGCCAGGGGCTACAACACCCCCCTTATCCAGTTTCTCTCTCTGCCACAAGTCATAATATTATTGGCTGGAGCCCCACTGGAGCCCCCATTAGAGCCCCCCACACCCCTCAGCCACGATTTATCGCGATATTATCCTTCAACACAACACCCATCTCATCTACTCACGTCCCAATCAATTTCTCGGTCTTGGTCTTAATAATATTAACCAAACACCAATAAAACTGTTCAAGTTTAACAACACATCATGGGACCCACACTCTCATCATCCCACGCCATCCGATCATCTGACCTCACTGACAAACTGGGTCCCACTTCTAATCAAGGGTTGATATTATCCATTATTATGAGCATGCAAGTACTCTATCTTTACTTCTGTTTGGAGTATCCAAGCCGAGCCGTTGAGCCAAGCCGGCTTATCTTCAACTGCACTTATCATAAGCTTGACAACACTTATCAATATGTTCTATGCTTATAATGTGATAAGTGAGTTCACTTATCATCCAGTTCTATAAAACTCGCCATTTCTGCAAGTAATGTTGTGTTTTTTAATTTTCTCCGCACGACAGAGTAGAGAGAGAAAGTGAAGAGAGAGAAAGAGAGAAATATATATATATATATCTATATCTATATATAGGATATAGATTTTCTGGATCATATATCTGTTTTATCAACAACAGATCTTGCTTGCTAAGGTGAGTTTAATTCCTTTGAACTATGTTTATATTTTTGTTCTTGTTTCTACAAGAACATGTTTTGTTTTTTGTTTTTTTTTTAAATTAATTGATTAATAATAATATTATATTTTTTTTCTCTTTATTCTAGGTATAGTTGCTTTTTAATTCCCATTTGTGTTACCCTTTTTCTTTATTTTTGCATCTTAGATTCCCAGTGGGTTAAAGCTGCTTTCTTTTCTCTGATCCACCACACGAATTTAAATTTAAATTAAAATTTAGTTTTTATTATAATTATTAATAACAATAGTTTTATTTTTTTTGTTTGATTGCTGTTCATATCTGTCGGTGCATGCTCAAATATTCTTGAAAAAACAGGTTCTTTTTGTTGTCTGGTTAATTTGTAATTTAAATATCAGGGTTTGCAGAGGATCTATTTTTATTTATTTTTTTGGAAAAAAATTAATTTTTACTAATGAATATTGTTTTTTGTTTTAGGGTTTTGTAGATCTGCTTTGTAAGAATGTTAATTGCTGTTTTGATATAGGAACCAGAGGATTGCAATGTCTTCTTTAAGTAGGGAGCTAGTGTTCTTGATCTTGCAGTTTCTTGATGAAGAAAAGTTTAAGGAAACTGTTCACAAGTAAGTCTTTTGATTTACATTTTCTTTAATTATTTTTAAAAAGAATGTTAAGTTCATGGGTTTATTGTAATTATAGGCTTGAGCAAGAATCAGGGTTTTTCTTTAACATGAAGTATTTTGAGGAAGAAGTGCACAGTGGGAATTGGGATGAGGTTGAGAAATACCTTTCGGGTTTCACTAAAGTGGACGATAATCGGTACTCGATGAAGATATTTTTCGAGATTAGAAAGCAAAAGTATCTGGAAGCATTGGATATGTAAGCCTTTATTATTTTTTCTTGAGTTAAACAATAATTAATTTTAATTTGAATTGTTTAATAATTATGTTGTTTTTCATAGGCATGACCGGTCCAAGGCGGTAGAGATCCTTGTAAAGGATCTTAAAGTGTTTGCTTCATTTAATGAAGACTTGTTTAAGGAGATAACTCAGTTGTTAACTTTGGAAAATTTTAGGTACATTGCAAATGTTAGCATTTTTTGTGATTTGTTAAAGATGTATTTAACAGTTTATAATCTTATATAAATTCATTGCATTTTAGGGAGAATGAACAGTTATCCAAATACGGTGATACTAAATCGGCTCGAGCTATAATGTTGGTAGAGCTTAAGAAGCTAATCGAAGCAAATCCCTTGTTTCGTGACAAACTGCAATTTCCAAATCTTAAGAATTCAAGATTAAGGACTCTAATAAACCAAAGGTAAACCTTAAAGTTGTTGAGATGTTTTTTTACTATGTTTTGTAGGTCTTACAATGGTGGTTAATGTTAGTTACTTGTGTAATTGTATCACAGCTTGAACTGGCAACACCAACTTTGTAAAAACCCTAGGCCAAATCCGGATATCAAAACGTTATTTGTTGACCATTCGTGTGGTCAACCGAACGGTGCGCGTGCTCCATCGCCTGCAAATAATCCACTTCTTGGAGCATTACCAAAAGCTGGTGGCTTTCCTCCTTTGGGTGCACATGGGGTGTGTAATCCATATTTGCCCCTAATCTTTCACCATGTTTTATAATCTTGAAAAAATTGTTATTGTAATTTGCTTTTGATTTATATATTCAGCCGTTTCAACCTGCACCGACTCCGGTACCAGCTCCACTTGCTGGTTGGATGTCTAATCCGCCAGCTGTATCTCATCCAACGGTTTCTGGTAGTGCAATTGGTCTCGGTAGTCCCTCTATTTCAGGTAATTTAAATGATTGTTTGCATCATTGTCTCATTGGCCCGTTAATAATTTTCATTGACCCGTTAATACTTTTTATTGACCTGTTGGACCGCCAACACTTTTCATTGACCTGCTGACCCGTTTCGTTTGCAGCTGCTTTGAAGCATCCAAGAACTCCAACAAACCCTTCGTTGGATTACCCGTCTGCAGATTCTGATCATATGAGCAAAAGAACAAGAATCATGGGGTTAACTGATGAGGTTATTTCATTTCATTTCTTTTTGATGATATAAGTTGTAACATCATTTCTCTTTCTAAAGTTTAATTGTAACAAGTTTGTTGCTGGAAAACAGACAAATCTGCCAGTTAATGTGTTGCCTGTCACATTCCCGGGACATTCTGGTCATAATCAAGCTTTTAATGCACCCGATGACTTGCCAAAAACCGTTGCACGAACGTTAAACCAGGGCTCATCTCCTATGAGCATGGACTTTCATCCTATTCAACAAACGTTACTTTTAGGTAATTAGTAATTATTTGTTTGGTCTTTAAATACTTTTTTTTTTCATGTCTTGAAGTTTTGATGCTGACATGTGGCATAAATGTAATGTTGCATCAGTCGGAACAAATGTGGGAGACATAGGATTGTGGGAAGTTGGTTCTCGGGAAAAACTGGTTCTTAAAAATTTCAAAGTTTGGAATCTTAGTGCGTGTTCGGTGTCTCTTCAGGTATGTAAAGATCTTTAACGAGTCATAATATGAGTGTGTTTGATATTGCGTTTTGAAAGTGATTACATGACTTGGAGTATTATATTATTAAGCAGACAATCAGTTGTAACAAAATGGCGTTTGCATGCGCTTCTGTTTGAAATTGTAATAATCAGTTGTTTTGGTGTTTGGAAAATGATGCTTGTGCAAATATTTACTTTTTAAGTACGCGACAAAAAAATTACGGGTTTTGATCTGTTTTGGGTCAAACCCGCAAACCTGTTTACCTAAACCAGTCATGTTCGTGTCAATCCAGCGGGTTCACGTGTTGACTCGTTTAACCCATTTATTTTTTATTTATTTTTAAAATGTGTTTTATGACATAAATTAAATTGGCTGGTATTATTTTATGCCACAAATTTAAACTTAAAAAAAAAACTTGACAAAAAAATTTCAAACTAAAATGTAATTTTTTATGTACATTTATAATTTTTTGTCATAAAATTTTAATTTTAAAGTATTAATATGCGAAAAAAGCCAGACAAGATTTTCGGCTTGAAGTCATAATTGTTTAACATGAATGCAGGCTTCTTTAGTAAAAGAACCCACTGTCTCGGTGAACCGCGTTATCTGGAGCCCAGACGGTTCATTGTTTGGTAAGTCTTGCTAACTTATAGTACAATAAATACAACATTTTTAATTTCTTGTTATATGAACAGGAGTTGCATATTCAAGACACATTGTACAAATATATTCATATCATGGAGGCGATGACGTGAGACAAAATGTAGAGGTAGTACACTCGGTTTCTTTCCGTGTCTGCTAAATTTGCATAAAATGTATAAAGCGAGTAAATGGCATGTTTTTTTACAGATTGATGCGCATGTTGGTGGAGTTAATGATCTTGCATTCTCTCATCCAAACAAACAGCTCTGTGTGATAACTTGCGGGGATGACAAAACCATCAAGGTTTGGTTTCGACAGTTCTGTATAATGTATTTTGGTCAGTTTATCGTAGAATTATATTTAATTATAATAATCAAGATTATCTTGATCTTGATGACATAGGTTTGGGATGCAGCAACTGGAGTAAAGAAGCATACTTTTGAAGGACATGAAGCACCTGTTTATTCTGTATGCCCCCACTATAAAGAGAATATTCAGGTAACTTTATCTTTTTGCATTATTTCAATTATTAAATTAATTTTTTTTTCAAGGGAGTCCAAAACTGGGCTGTTTCAAAAAGCCAGCGGCTCGTTTCGTTCGGTCTGTAAACGAGCCGAGCCTAAGCCAATGTTCACTTGTGTTTCGCTTGTTAGCTTGTTTAAATTGAAGTTCAAAAGGTAAAACTTCTATGTTTTTTTCAGTTTATATTTTCAACGGCTCTTGATGGGAAGATAAAAGCATGGTTATATGATAATATGGGATCAAGAGTTGATTACGAGGCTCCCGGTAGGTGGTGCACAACAATGGCATACAGTGCTGATGGAACAAGGTTGACCAATGCATATATGCTACTCATAAAGCTTGACTTTTTTAAAAATTTTAAAGTTGACTTTTTTCGGTCAATTTTTGCTCTTATTTCAGGCTTTTTTCATGCGGGACCAGCAAAGAGGGAGAATCACACATTGTAGAGTGGAATGAAAGTGAAGGGGCTGTAAAAAGAACGTATCTAGGCTTCCGTAAACGATCATTAGGCGTTGTGCAATTTGATACAACCAAAAACCGCTTTTTAGCAGCTGGTGATGACTTTTCGATTAAATATTGGGATATGGATAATGTTCAGCTTTTGACAAGTGTTGATGCTGATGGAGGTCTTCCGGTAATACATTCGTTTGACAAACAGAAACAAATCGGTTTGACTAACGCACTAATGACCAATCTAATGTTGTTCTTAATTAGGCAAGTCCACGAATCCGGTTTAATAAAGATGGTGCTCTTTTGGCGGTTTCTACTAATGACAACGGTATCAAAATTTTGGCAAATTCTGATGGTGTTCGGTTACTTAGAACTTTCGAAAATCTTTCTTTTGATGGGTCTGCTTCAAGAACCCCGGAAGCTGCAAAGGTAGCTTTATTAAGACTAATTAGTACATGATCATAATTTTCTTGTTATATGTTATATAATTATATTCCCTTTAAATATTTTTAAAATTTTAAATTGCAGCCTACCATTAATGCGTTATCTGCTGCTGCCGCCGCTGCCGCTAGTAATTCTGCATTAGCAGAAAGGACTGCACCCGTTGGATCCATCTCCGCAGTGGTTAATACTTGTGTTTGACTTTGACTTTGACTTTGACTAAATAGTCATACTTGATAGTGTTAATATAATAATTATTGTGAATGTAGAATGGGGATGCGAGAAGCTTGCCAGATGTGAAACCTAGGATTGGGGAAGAATCTAATGACAAATCAAAGATTTGGAAACTAACTGAGATTAATGAAGCTTCTCAATGTCGGTCGTTAAAGCTCCCCGAGAACATGAGAGTAACAAAGGTGTGTTATATATTTGTATTGTGATATAACTCTTTTTATTAGTTTAGAAATTAACGGGGAAGCTTATTGATCATACAGATATCAAGATTGATATATACAAATTCAGGAAATGCTATTTTAGCATTAGCATCAAATGCTATTCATTTGCTATGGAAATGGCAGCGTAACGACCGTAATTCAAGTGGCAAGGTGAATATTAGTTTACCAACTAAAAGAAAATATTATGGTGACATGGTTTCATAATGTAAAAGTATTTATTGCAGGCAACAGCTGGCGTTTCGCCACAATTATGGCAACCTTCAAGTGGGATTTTGATGACTAATGACGTGGCGGAAACTAACCCTGAAGAGTCTGTTGCATGCTTTGCTTTGTCTAAAAATGATTCTTATGTTATGTCAGCGTCAGGAGGAAAGATTTCTTTGTTCAATATGATGACATTCAAGGTAATGTTTTTTCATCCTTTTAACTTTTGAAGTCAAACAAACCAATTGTTGTCTTGAATCTTGACTTTTGTGGTCACTGCAGACAATGACAACGTTCATGCCACCGCCACCTGCAGCAACATTTCTTGCTTTTCACCCTCAAGATAATAATATTATAGCAATTGGCATGGATGACTCGACAATCCAGATCTATAATGTCCGTGTTGATGAGGTAAATAAACTAAAGTACATGTTCTTATAACTTTCTGTTGAATTTTGTTCTCAAATATATATTTATATAGCAAATACCATTGTTGTTGTGAAGGTTAAAAGCAAGCTTAAAGGTCACTCCAAAAGAATTACGGGTCTCGCCTTTTCTCATGTGCTAAATGTCCTAGTCTCATCCGGTGCTGATGCTCAGGTTAGTAAAGATCATGAAAGATTCATTCTTTTTCGATTACTTATAAAATACCACTTATAATCTTCATTTTAAACGAGCGTAAGTTAAAATAGGTTTTTAGGATGTATTCTTATTAATATAGATCTTGAAACGTTTGTTCTTTTCGAGTCTTTATAAAAACTCAGAATTTGCATTTATATTCATCAAACACATGTAAATTAATGGTTTATAACTTGTATGTTTACCATTTAGATTTGTGTATGGAGTTCTGATGGATGGGAAAAACAGAAGGCCCGGTATGTTCAACTCCCACCGGGGAGAACACCTTCACCACAATCCGACACTCGAGTGCAGTTTCATCAGGATCAGATCCATTTTCTTGTTGTTCATGAGACCCAACTCGCCATTTATGAAACAACAAAACTAGAATGCGTAAAGCAGGTAATATATAGAGTATCAACTCTTGCATAATATACAAATGAATTTTTACTCGTTTCTTGCTAAGTCATTGTGCTTTTTTCTACATCTGAGTCATTAAAAGGTTGTTTTTTGTTCATCGTGGAATATTTTAACATTAACCCGAAATGGACCAAAATCATTTACATCAAGTCCATATAATGACTCAAATGGTACAAAAGGACAATAAATCATCTTTTAATGAGTCAAATGTGACAAATTAACAGTGTGGTAAATTGACTCTCATATTTCTGAATTAATCTTTTTTTAGTGGATTCAACGGGAAAATTCAGCACCGATATCACATGCAGCGTTTTCATGCGATAGTCAACTGATATATGCAAGTTTCTTTGATGCAACCATTTGTGTGTTTACTGCTTCTCACCTTCGCCTTCGATGCAAGATCAATCCATATGCATATCTCACAAGGTAAAATAACCATAAACATACTTTTTGGTATTTTTTTAAAATAAATCATGTTCATTTATCTTTATTAAAAAGAACTGTTTCTTAACAGTAACGTGCATGTGCACCCGATGGTGATTGCTGCTCATCCACAAGAACCGAATCAGTTTGCATTAGGGCTTTCGGATGGAACTGTTCATGTTTTGGAGCCACTTGAATCTGATGGCAAATGGGGGGTCCCACCACCGGTGGAAAACGGGTCGACAAGCACTGTACCGGCTACACAGCCGACTGCTGGTGGTTCAGGGTCGGAAAAACCCGCCCAGAGGTGACTAGGCCGTGTCTGGTTTTGAGTAAACATTTGGTTTCTGTGCGGTTCCAACTTTGTAGTTAATGTTGCTGGTTCTAGTGTTGTGGATTATTTTATTATTTTTTGTTTTTCTTTTGGTTGTAAGTGCAGGGAATGTTATTTAGTGGTGAATTGACTTGATCTAACTACTTGTGTAAGATGATGTTGTGTAGGGTAAATGCTAATAGTCTGATGCTATTTTTCAATCTTTTGAATGAAACCATATATAATATATTGGTTTGTTTTTTGATTATTGCTCCTGGTGGTAACTAGTTGTATGAAAAAATCTATAAAATGATGCATTTGTTTGTTATGAGGTTTTAAATAATGGTTATTGGAAAACTTTATAAAATAATAACAAAGTTTCAATATTGTTCCAATTAAGTGTTTCATTTTTCCGTCTTAGTTAAGTCATTCAAGTTTGAAGAGAAGTTTCGATTTCAGATCGGTGGTACTATTCACACCCATGAGACTGTAATTCATATGTTTTCACTTGCATCACCTTTTTTTAACCGCAAATATCGTTAAAACAAGTCAAACGCCCTTACTATCGAGAAGCTAGCAAAGGTTGGCAAAAAGCACAACCAATACTTTCCATTTAGCCTATCTACATTTAAACTTCTATCCTTATTTTTAATCAACAAGAAACTTAACACCTTGATATCTCCTAGAGTGTTATCAACCTTCACTGGTTTGTTATTAAAGATAAAATTATTCGGAGCTCTCCTAATACACCAACAAACCATCATGATTATGGACTGCACCAACTTCCTTTTATGCTTAGTATCCGGAATATGCTTATGGATATCGAAAGCATCTTTGAATAGAGAACGCATATATGGGGAGATTTCACACCATGTGCTAATGCTTTGCCACACCACCAAGGCTACAAAACAAGAAGTAAATACACACAATCGGGCATCATAGTACTTTTCTTTTCTCTTTTTAAGTTGTCCGTAGTAGGAAGACGATTTAGGAATGTCCGCCACACCACAACATTCAATTTTAACGGAACCCTAGAATTTTATTCTGAAATGTTTTTTTTAGGAAGCGGCTCAACTTGATAAAGAAGTTTTTAACTGAGGCCACCGATAATATACCCGACACCCACTTATCTTGACCGCCTTTAAATTTGAAACTGTAAAGTTTTTCCAACAACTCCATTAACTCAGATCATTATAGTACCATAACAAAAATTGCATTCTCCAGTCCCAATATATAGAAGTCTCCTATCTCAATCCTTACATCGAGCCCCCGCCATCCAACCAAAAGCGAACTTTTAACCCATTCCTCACTTCAACTTTGATTACCTTATATAAAGAAACCTAAGAAAATGCAAGAAAGTTATCAATCTTGCTATCGTTTCCCACTTCACTTGCATCGCTTTGACGAGCCATTGACTCATCCGATATATTTTAAGTATCGAGACCATCTTTATGAGGAAACCCATCACATATGGGAAAACCACCGTCCCAACCTCAAATTAAAGTATTTGAGTGTTACATGAGGTGTGAAATGAAATTAAAGTTAAAATTAATTAGAACAAAATATCATAGAAAGCAATCAATCAATATCCAGTAATATTATTACTTAACACACGCCTCAATCCACACAGGATAAGCCCTTTGTGTTGTGCCCTCTTTTAGCAGCCACCTACTTGAACCACCACAGCGGCTATGGCCTCCACATCCATTAATTTAACCACCACCTTCACCGGACTCTTCAACCGTCACAAAACCTCACTCGCCGGCAACTTGTGGAGAAATATCACTTTCCGCCGTCAAAGTTTAACGGCAACCTCCGTTAGTTTATCCACCGCCAGACCAAAGCGCAACTTCTCCGTCGCTGCAACCGCCACGCCGACACAGCAGGACGAGGACTCCGATGTCTTGCCGAAGATTCCGCCCGACGATCGGATTCCGGCCACGATTATTACCGGTTTCTTAGGTTCCGGCAAGGTAGGCTATTATTGTTTCTTCTATTCTATGCAATTGATTTTAAAAAAGAGGTTATAATATGCTGAGTTTATCAAGTGAAGTGAAGTTAGGTTAAGAAAGAAATTGACTTTTTTTGTATTTGAACAGACGACGTTATTGAATCATATACTTACTGCTGATCACGGCAAACGGATTGCTGTTATTGAGAATGAGGTAAATTTATCTTCTTTTGTTTCATATTTCATTCACTATTTTTTTTACAACTCGGGGCAAATTGGAGCTTTATATTTTACCTTGCTGCTAGTTTAATCTGAATAATTGCTAGGGTTGTAAACAAGCCGAGCTCGAGCTCTTTGTCTAAAGCTCGGGCTTGGCTCGTGAGTCATTTTTCAAGCATGAGCTTGAGCTGTTATGACTCAACAGAGCTTGAGCTCAGCTTATTTTGAGCCCTTTTTGTAAAGCTTTTTTTAAGCTCGAGCTGTTTTACTTCTTAATTTCTTATTAATTAATAACTAATTTAAACATATTTAATTATTTATGTATTTTAAAAAAAAACTAACGAGCCTATGCTTGGCTTGGCTCGTGCTCGTGTCCAGTACATTAAATGAGTCAAAGCTTGGCTCGAGCTCGTGTCCAGTACCTTAAAACGAATCAAAGCATGGCTTGAGCTTGGTTATTAATGTGAAATTCATGCATAGAAGTTCAAAAAGAGTTAAAACTTAAAAGTACTTTAGGCTCGTGAAAGCTCATCAAGCCTTAATGATTTTCCCATACAAGGCTCGAGCTCAGGCGTGATAACTAAACAAACTTTATTTGAGACTTAGGCTCGATAAGTCTAGGCTCGGTTCGTTTCTAGCTTTTTATTGATTTGATCTCGAGTAGTTTGCGGGCGGCGCAGCTCATTTGAACCCATAATAATCGCATCTAGTTTATGGTTTCAATGGTTTGAATTTCATTTGCAGTATGGGGAAGTGGACATTGATGGATCATTAGTTGCTGCAAAAGCAGCTGGAGTGGAAGATATTATCATGCTTAACAATGGCTGCCTTTGCTGTACAGTCAGGGGTGACCTTGTTAGAATGATAGGAGAGTTGGTTAGTAAAAAGAAAGGAAAGTTTGACCATATTGTCATAGAAACTACGGGTATGAAACAAATCAACAATGATTAATCTTGATTCAAGATTATCTTTATCGAATTTTTTTAAAAAATTTTGCAGGACTGGCGAACCCAGCACCGATTATACAGACATTTTATGCTGAGGATCAGATTTTTAATGATGTTAAGCTGGATGGTGTTGTCACGTTAGTAGATGCAAAGCATGCTAATATTCATCTGGATGATGTTAAGCCGAAAGGAGTTGTTAATGAGGCTGTAGAGCAAATTGCTTATGCTGATCGTATAATAGTGAATAAGGTATCTGTTGTTAACATGTTTTGGCTTCAATTATTAAATATTTTATGTAGTTCCATTTAATTGAATTATGGGATTTTTTTATTGGTTTTTAGACTGATCTTGTTGGAGAGAGAGAGATCGCTTCTTTGGTTCAGCGGATAAAGGTACAGGGTTGGTTATTTAGTTAATATTTCATGTTAATCTTTTACCTTAATGACACTTAAATACAGGGCATAAACCGTATGGCTGAATTAAAACGTACTGAATTTGGGAAAGTGGATTTGGATTATGTTCTTGGGATAGGAGGCTTTGATTTAGAAAGGTTATTTGTAGTTTTTCATTTTTCAATAACTATGATGCATTTTAATAATAAAATGATTGGTTGATTTGACATATGTATATATTTGCTAGAATTGATTCTGCTATTGAGGATGAAGCTTCAAAGGAAGATGACCACCATCACGAGCATGATCATGACCATGAACATTGTCATGATCATGATCACCATCACCACCATCATGAGCATGACCATGACCACAAACACGGTAACTCAAAGCTTATGTTATTCATTTATGCATAATTGTTATTGGTTTCATGAGGTAATGTTCTTTTTTTTTTTTCTGTTTAGAACATCATGATCATACCCATGACCCCGGGGTTTCTTCAGTCAGCATAGTTTTAGAAGGAAGCTTAGATCTTGAAAAGGTTAGTTGTGTGGATTTTTTTCATTTGGCTTACTCTTTCTTATTTTATAAATGTGTTAAAATTACCTTTTTGCTGTTATATGCAGGCTAACTTTTGGCTTGGTACATTATTAATGGATAGAAGTGAAGATATATACCGCATGAAAGGACTTTTATCTATTGAAGGAATGGATGAGAGATTTGTCTTCCAGGTGAGTTTCTTATATTAAGAATGCAACAAGTATCTAAATTTGTGTGATTTAAAACTATGTATTAATATGATTATTGAATAAACGCGCCTTTGTAAACAGGGAGTGCATGACATATTTCAAGGGTCACCAGATCGGCCGTGGAAACCTGATGAACCGAGAGTAAACAAGATTGTGTTCATAGGGAAGAATTTAGACGCTGAGGAACTAGAAAAGGGGTTTAAGACATGTTTACTGTGAGCTAATGACCGAATTATATGTTATGATTTGAGAGGAGATTGTTAAAGTTAATACGGATAGTTTTAACGTGATGGTGGTTTTTGTTGTACGATAAGAAAGGAGTTATAAATCAAATGAGTCTGAGATGCATCCTGAACTTTGGCTAAGATGAATGTTGATTTAGTCTTCTCTCTGTTTAAAACCCGGTTACATGGTGTTTTGTCATGAACATAATCATTTATCTTTTCAAATCACATCTGGATATTATTAATACCCAACTTTGTCGATTTCATTGGGACGCCTTGTGATGAAACTGATTGGTGTCCCTGGTAACCTTATAAGCCAAGGCTGAACCCATGTATAAAATGTTTTGGTTTTAAGGTTTTCACAACCGGTATGAGGCTGGTTAGAACGACTTGCTACTCAAGTAACATATGGCGACTCAAACCTTCAAATCACTAATGCATATCTGAAAAATAAGAATGTTCTTGTTTGGTCTAAACTGGCCTACGGTCTATTGTCGTTAGCAGGTTAATATTATCTCTTGAGGTGTTTGAATAGCAATCACATAAGAGATGTTTATTTATTTATACTAAACCATAAGCTAGCAATTCTGTTTCCGACAAGCCAGGACGGCTGTGGCTTTAAACAAACTCGGTGGACTTGAAATTATTATCCGTCATGTTTGAGTTTGCCTAAAGTCGGCGGCATTTAATCGAAGCCAAATGTTTTTTAGGTTAATTCGGTAAATGGCGGGCCAATTCTTAATTGGTTCAATTCAAGCCAGTTTTAGTTTATAGAGCAAACAAGTCATATTGTTAATGTTGACTTTCAATGACAATTCATTTGCTTTTTTAGTCTGTAATATCAATGCTGCTCGAAATTATTATCGAGTTTCTTAGTAAGTTTCATTATTAAACACAATCAGCAGAACCAAAAAGCACTGTGATCAATTTACATATAAATTCACCACTTCATTAATTATAAACATTCCCAATCTTACATATGCACATACTTTCTCCTTATTCATAATTTGGACTGCTTCTATGGCTACAGAAACAGTTTTAAACGAGTACGGAAAACATATGTTGAAATTGTGAGTTTCATGGTTTTAATCTCAGTCTACTCAACAGGGACTTCAACCTCCATCTTCAATCCAGGATGATCAAGAATCTGAAAAACAAATTCACAAAAAAAAATGTCATCAAGACCTTAACAAGGTCATTAAAAAACTATATTGTTATTTAAAAGACCTTAACAAAGTCATCCAACAACAAAGAAGAATCTTTACTATAACCAGCTTCTTGCATAACTTTAATTAAAACTTCCTGCAAATTTCAACTAAACTTATTAAAACATGTTCCATAATAATCATAATCTTTTTTAGAAAGCGATTTAAAAACCATGCCTCTATTTGCTTATCTGACATGTACGAGCCACTCAGATCCCGCAACACCTCCATTATGTCTTTGAATGTCACCTTACCGTTGTAATCCGAGTCGTACACTTTGAAGATAACTGATATTATGTGTTCACACACAAGTGTTAATTAATTAATATCTAAAGGTAAAACATATTTATTTCATAAGGTGTGAAACTTACGTTCAATCTTTTGAGGCATGCTTGCTTTAGGATTAAAAGCAGACAAGAATATCACAAAATCTTTAAAGTTCAAAACCATCCACCATCTTAAGCAATCTCTGTTAAAAAAAAGCAGGCATTTCGTCAACACCTTCTAGGCATCCCAATAAACCTAAAATTAAGGGTGTGCATGAAACCGATAAAACGACTGAACCCCCCCCCCCCCCCCCCACCCAAAAAAAAAGACGGACTGTTATAAATGTCCAAATGCTTTAAAATGGCCTTTTGGTACAAAAGAACAATAAACAATTCTTTGAGAATTATAAATATCCCGACAAAAAATTGTCATAAAAGGTCTACATCCACGTGATAACCTTTAAAGAGCCACATGATGTGTTTGAGCATTTATGACCAATTTAATTTATAGAAAAATGTCTTATAGTGCAAAAATTCAGCATAATAATTCATAACAAATTAATAAATAATGTAATCCAAATATTTTAGCAGTGTTAATAACCAATTAGTTATTAAATAACAACAGTCATACTCAAATTCATTATTTTTGGCCCTTTTTTTGGGCAATAAAATTTCAAACTCAAATGGAAAAACCAAAAAAATTCAAAATTGAAGGGTTTCAAATACTCAAAAGCTAAAAATTCCCGTTTTCGTTCGGCTTCCTCTCAAAACCGGCCATGCACACCCCTACCTAAAACCAAAACTAAAAAAACATCATGCCTGGGACAGAGGATTCATTGCAAACTCGGGTACCGATAGAAACTCATCCGCCGATATAAATCCCTTGGCATTCCGGTCAAGTTGGCAAAATCTTTTGTACAAAGAAACTATTTCTTGCTGGGAAACTTATAATATAAACAAGCATAAACATAAACTGAAATAACAACTATGGGGGTGCTAAATATGTGTAAAGATTTAATGACTTGCATAGATAATTACAGTGTTCTTGAACATCTTCAATATCATATTGAGTTAGTGTAGATGATGCACTACCCATTCAAGATTGAAGATTGATGAGATGATAATATTATTATTATTGATATTTTGGAGTGTGAAGATAGATGGATGGATATAGGATATGGGTATTAATCAATGAAACTAGACTTGGCTTTGTTGATATGACAAATATGTTGCTTTCTGGTGACGGGCAAATTGATGTTATCACTGCTTTTATATTGTTATCATTTCATTCTTTTTGCTAAAACTTAAATAATAAGAGAAACCTGATGAACAACAATAACTTATGTGGTACGATTTTGAATTTTTGATAAAGGTAGTTAGTTACTAATTAATTAGGAGCATGTTAGTTGCCTACTAATAATTTTTTTAAAATTTTATTGTCAACAAAATGGATTGGTAAACTAAATAAGTTTATCAATAAGCCACGTTATATTTTTATTTCAGCCACAAGATGGCCTAAACTGGTGACCTATCATGCTGATGGTGAAAGCCAAAAAAATAAAAATAAATAAATAAATAAAACGTGGTTTGAATGTTAAACTAAAACAATTACGTTTGATAAACGGACATTCCGGACCCCTCTAGGTGACAACTTTTTTTTTCTCCTTGTGATCACTCTTCTTGTGAGAGGCTTGTAAATGTGTTATTATAAACGTTTTCCTAAGCTGTTAAAAAATGTTTTCTTTTACATTTGAAAATGTATAAAGTAATTTAGAGGACTTGTTAAGAGGATGAGGAAGTGATCTTTAAGAAAATGTATGTTTGTATAGTCTCTATAGATATATCAAGTTTTGGGATATTGGATTTTGACAATCCAAATTTTGTCTTATTTGCCGGTGTTAAGCCAAACTTTAAAAATATACCATAACAGTCTCAAGTTTCAACATTTTGGCCGCCAACGAACTTTTCACTAACGTGGCAAAATAGTGGTGTGGACGGCTTATGTGGTAAAAAATTATTTTTTTACTAGATAAGGTTTTTTCGTTAGTTTTACCACATAAGCAGTCCACGTCAATATTTCTTACCACATAAGCAGTTCACATCACTATTTTTATCACATAACCAGTCCAAATCACTATTTTTGTTAAAATTAATTTTAATGTGTTACATCTTACTAGTTAGATGGTATGATATAAAGGTTTTTTTGTTAGTTTTATATGTTCGGTTTTATCTACTTGAAAATATAAGTACTAAAGGTTTCTTTTTGTTATTTATACTATAAGTTTCGACAATAAAACCATCTTATTCCGATATGTTCATAATGATGTATACTAAAGGTTTCTTTTTGTTATTAGTACTATAAATTTCGACAATAAAACCATCTTATTCTGATTTGGTCTTAATGATGTAAATAACATTCAACTACAAATAACAAATGGTGATTTGTACACTCAGGACAGACCCAATTGTTACCGAGTAGGGCCGGCTCAATCTCTTTGGAGCCCGAAAACAATATCTAAAAGTTGAATCTTATTGTAAAAAAGTTATTGTGCTTTCAATTCCAATAAATCAAGATGTTATCATCTTTTTTACAAGTACAGAAGTAATACAGTTCCTCACACCTTCCCGAAAGCAACATTTAAACTGAATTAAGATGTTATCATTTTTTTTCACAAATACGAAAGTAATGCAATTCCTCACACCTTCCCAGACATAATTCAATTGGCTAATTCAATTGGAGTTGACAATTCGTGGCACGACCCATTAACATGACATGATCCGACACAATTTAATGACAGTTAAAAACATTTCAGTGCGCCTAACTCGTTTAAGATACGAATAACACATTCAACTGATATGTTAAATGCATTAACATTTCACGTTTCAGCACAACATGTTTAACACATATAGTAAACCAAACAAGACACATCACATATTTAATAAGTGGGACACATCACAACACGTTTAACACAATTAAATATAACAAGTCCAATAACAAAAACAACACATCACATTAAACACGACTAACTTAACACAATAGATAATAATAGTCTATAACTAACACAATAAGATAAAATCCTTAACAACTCGTCTAAGACATCTTCGCCGGCTTTAAAATTAACTGCTATGAAATAAAATAGCATCAAGAAAACTAACACAACATTCTTAAAAACTAAACTCTTCTCATCACCATTCTCTTCAAAAATACTACTCAACTACCCCTAAAACAGAAGGCATACAGTCATACACTGCTACAAAAGACATCTTCACCCTCAAAGCTTGAAAAGCAAACCACCATGAGCAGCAAAGAAGGGCGCAAACACAAGTGACTCTACAGCCATGAGCTTGATCAGAATGTTGAGAGACGGACCCGAGGTGTCCTTTAGTGGGTCCCCAATAGTGTCACCAATGACAGCAGCCTTATGCGGTTCAGACCCTTTCGGTCCAAGGGTCAATGCATGCTCTGAAGCACCAGCCTGATCAAGATTCAAGATTCACAATAATGTTTTAGCAGTGGGAATATGAAAACAGATTCACTATATTTAAATTACCTCAATGTACTTCTTGGCATTGTCCCATGCACCACCTGTGTTTGATGCAGAAATCGCCACCTGATAATAAACCAATCAACAAGAAAGTTTATATTAAACAAAACGAAAATCAATTAAACGAATAGTGTTTTCAGAAGTTAAAATAATACAAGCAAAGACTACCCAGAGCATTAAACTTTTTTTTCATTTTAGATCACAAAGGAACAAGAAAGTTTAAAATAGTCAACAAAGAATCACTAAAATGAATAGGTTTTTAATAAGGATAATATATGCAAAGACCACCCAAAGTATTCAACTTTTTTTCCATTTTAGGCCACCAAAGCATGTAATGGTTTCATGTATACCAATTCCAGCAAAAATCATGACAAATGTTTAGACAATATAATATACATGGGTGTTGAAAAAGTTGAAAGGATATTTTTGCCTTTCAACATGTTTTTTAGCCAAATGGTGAAAAACGGTTAAATTACTTGGGTGGGCCCCACATGGGCATTTTTGTCTTTCAACTGAATTTAGCCAAATAATGAAAAAAGAAAGTTAAATTACTTGCCCCACCCTAATAACTTAAAAAATTACCTGCACGCCGGAAACTAGAGAGCCAGCAAGAACACCCGAAAGGGTCTCGACACCAAAAAATGTGCCAACAATAAGAGGAGTGAGCATGACAAGAGCGCCAGGTGGAATCATCTCCTTAATAGATGCATCGGTGGAGATTTTAACACACGTGGCGTAATCTGGTTTGGTTGTGCCGTCCATTAGACCAGGGATGGTGTTGAACTGCCTCCTGACTTCCTCCACCATTTTCAAGGCGGCACTGCCTACACTTTTCATGGTCATGGCTGAAAACCAGTATGGAAGCATGGCTCCAACAATTAGACCAATGAACACTTTTGGTGTCAGAACATCAACCACTTGGATCCCTGCTCGGCTCACAAATGCACCAAATAGTGCCAAAGAAACCAGTGCTGCTGAACCGATGGCAAATCCCTGTAAATGCAACAAAAGCATAACTAAATGTTACTGTAGCAAACCCCTGCTGAACTGATAATGTAGCATGTATACATAGTAAGGTCACATAAGTACTAGAAAGGTTACACTAAGGGGGTGTTTGGGATTCCTTATTTTCATCAACTTATAATTTATAAACTTTTTGAAAACTTAATAAGGTGTATAAGGTGTTTGGCAAACCATAAGGCCTTACGGATTTTAACTTATGGAGAAGGCAAAATAAAGGGATTTTGAAAAGTTAGGAATATGTAACTTATTAACTTAATGGGTTTGATTTACCTATTACACCCCTCTAACCCTCAAAACTCATTACACTCCTTTTAGAAAAAAAGTGTCCTTTTTAGTCATTTTGGTTTTCCCTAACGCATAAGCTAATCCAAACATTTTTTATCTTCTTTAAAAAAATTCATAATTTAATAAGTCCTTTTAACAAAAAGTCCTTTTCCCTTAAAAAAGCAATCCCAAACACACCCTAAAGTCGTCTAAATTTAAAAACAGCAATTCAGTGGTGCCATTGTCGTTTCAAAGAAAATTGCCAAAAATGCCCCTTACGCAAGAAAGCAGTAGGCTTTTTTTGGCGTGTGACAAATCCCACACAAAAAGGCCCTAGATTTTACTTGATAAATAATTTTTAAACCTATAACATGTTGACACCGCAAGGGTATTTACATCTTTCTGAAAAATCAAGGCATTTTCGTCATCCAGCAAGGTTTTTAAAGATAAAAATATAAAAAAGACGACAAAATGCCCCTAGCCAAAGAAAAAGGTAACCGTTTTTAGGTGTGCCACAAATCTGCATAAAATGCCCTAGATTTTACTTTAAAAACAAAATTTTATCCCTATAACATGTTGACACCACGTCACCACATCAAGGGTATTTACGTCTTCAAAAATATTAACGCATTCTCGTCATCCAGCAAGTTTTTAAAATTTCAATACCCGCTGGCCTATGTATACAGCACAGCAAAAACAAATAAATATCACCTTTCCAATGGCAGCAGTGGTGTTTCCCGCAGCATCAAGTGCATCAGTTCTCTCACGGATCCGATGACTCATACCCGCCATCTCAGCAATGCCGCCAGCATTGTCACTGATTGGACCATACGCGTCAATAGCCAGACCAGTGGCAATGGTGCTCAGCATTCCAAGAGCCGCAACTGCAATCCCATACATGGCTGCAAAGCTAAAGCTCACAAAAATGCTGATAGCTATTGCAAAAATAGGAATAATAACCGACTTGTATCCCAAAGCAAGCCCGAAAATAACATTTGTTGCAGCTCCAGTCCTACATGAATCGGCAACATCTTGCACCGGACTGCAATAATACACAATCAACTTTGAGCCAATCTGTATAGATAAGCTTCTAAACAAACCAAATGAACACGAAAGAAGCATGTCTGTGTACTTTGATTTAACTTTAACTGAACAAGAGATGAGCACGAACAGTTAGACGAACAAGGTTTTCTTGTTTGTGTTAGTTCGTTAGAAAATGGTATGTGTTCATGTTCGTTTATGATCATTCGTTAACAGTATAAACGAACGGTTCACGAACGAACATAACTGAACATAGATGAACGAACATAACTGAGTTAAAACCATTTAATAGTAAATCTGAGCAACAATATGTTGTGCCTAAAAAGTCATTAAAACTAGACTAAGGCGGAATGGGCCTAAAAAACTAGATGTATATATTAACGAAGTAAATGAATAAACTTAAATAGACGTAAACTAAATGAACGTAAATGGAACGAACATAAACAGGTTTTAATGAACAAATATTTACGAACGTTCATGAAAATAAATGAAAGGAGACATGTGTTCATGTTCGTTCATTAAACTAAACGAACTTCTGGTCCAACAGTTCACTGAGCATTCAGTTTGTTTACTAAAAATGACATATTGGTTATAACAAACAGTGCATACCTATATGCATTGCTGGTGTAATACTCGGTCACAAAACCAATGATGAGTCCAGCCCAAAGACCGACGCACACGCACAAGAAAAGTTGCCTGCAAACAGATTTTTAAATTTTTAACTTCAAATATGAACAAGATTGGAACTTGCAACTAACCCTTGAAGGATTTTACTAAATTCATTAAAAAGAAACATTGTCTTACCAGTTATGTACAACTTTCTGTACACCAAAGTTGAAAATGGTGAAAGATGAAGGCAATGCAATAAAACTAACGATTGCAATCCCGATGGTCATAAGAACGGTAGAAATAATAAGCTGGTACTTTAGTGATGGCTCGATATCTTTGACAGCTTTAATTTCATAAAAGTCAGTGGCGAAAAGTGTGGTTATCAAGCAAGCAATTATCCCGATTGAGCTAACAAGCAAAGGGTAGCACATTGCTGTGAACTCATGGTTGATTCCAAATGAAGAAATTGAAGCAACTACAAGTGCAGCACATGATGACTCGGCATATGAACCAAAAAGATCAGATCCCATTCCTGCTATGTCGCCAACATTATCCCCAACATTATCAGCAATTACCTGAAAACAACATAAACTATTGAAAACATGATCTTTAAAACTAAATAAGGGGAAATTGCCAAGAAAGATAATCCAAATAATATCAATTTTTGTTGCTCCCCGCATTGTAAATTTTGGAATCTTTGGTAATCTATCTTAGCAATTTTTTAAAGGTGCAACCGCGACAAGTTGCGGGAAATTGTTCAACCCAAACACGAGTACACGTTACGACTCATATTTTTATACGTGTCAAAAAACATCAGCCCTAACCCGCATTATACTTTAAATCACGTAACCTAAGCACGGCCCGTTTATTTAAACGCATTGAATTGGTTGGCAGGAAATAATATAGGTGGAAATGCGCTAATCAGGTCATGAACGGGTTAGTGGGTCGACCGGTGTAACTAAACGGGTTGAACAAGACATCTTTTAAGTTTTAACTAACAGATTAAACATGACAACCTGAACACGACCCATTTAACTAAATGGGTTAAACAGTAAAACCCGAACACGGCCCGGTTCAATTAAGATCGTCAACCCAAACACGACCCATATTTTAAACAGGTCAGATATGCCAACCCAAAATGATATTATTTTCCCAATAAGAAAAACAGAATAATCAACAAAAAGGCAAAAAATTATAACTATAACTTACAGCAGGATTTCTAGGATCATCTTCTGGAATGTTCCTTTCAACCTTGCCAACGAGGTCAGCACCTACATCGGCAGCTTTAGTATAAATACCACCACCAACTCTTCCAAATAGAGCCATTGAAGATCCACCTAGACCGTAACCGGTAATAGCTTCAAAAAGGCCTTCCCAATCATCTCCATAATACAACTTAAACAGATTAATAGTAATGTAAAGAACCAAAAGCCCGTTTGCAGCAAGAAGAAAGCCCATTACAGCACCCGATCTAAACGCTATTATAAACGCTTTCCCCACACTCTTTCTTGCTTCAAGTGTCGTTCTTGCATTTGCATACGTGGCGATTTTCATACCAAGAAAACCAGATAGGACGGAGGTAACCGCCCCGAGTAAGAAGGATATTGTGCTAAACAAAGCAGTGGCGAGTGCGGGCTTGCATTTTTTGTGAACATTATACGTGCATTGTTGACTTTTTGTGCTGAATCCCTCAACAGAACCCAGAAAAAGAAAGATCAAGATTGCAAAAACAACCATGAAAATGCCCACATATTGATACTCAGTGAACAAAAAGGATGTTGCGCCTGTTGTTATCGAATGAACCAGAAAACAAAATTAGCAGAAATCATGACCTTTTATAACCAAAAGGTTATTATCTTAGATATTAAATTTATAGATGCATCATGATGATTTTGTTTCAGTAAGTTTATTTATTATAGTTTTCTAACAACAAAATTCACTCAATTTTGTGAAACTTTTATTAATGTTGAAATTATCAAGTGAGTTAAATAGAACAAATATGAAACTTGACTACTATCTACTGATTATTATTTTCAAGTTTAACCTAAAGTGTAGAAAATTACTAATAGAAACTAAATAATAACAACCTTTCATAGTTATCTACTTATCTCATTTAGTTTGATCAATTATTAAAAAAAAAAGATCCCAATAGTGTTTTTAGGGGTGCAAACGAGTGGGCCGCTCGCAAGCTACTCGAGATTGGATCAATAAAAAGCTCAAGACGAACAGAGCCTTAAATAAAGTTCTCATTTAGTTATCGGACCTGAGCTCGAGCCTTGTATATATACTTTATTTTTTAACTCTTTTAGACTTCTATGTATTAATTTCACACTGCCAAGCTCGAGCCGAACTTTGGCCCGTTTGAGGTACTATGCACATGCTCGAACCGAGCTTACGTCCGTTTAAGATATTCTCAAAATATAAAAAAATAATTAAAAATGCATACAAGTTAATTAATAAATAATAAATGAACTGTGCTTGAAAAAATATCTCACGAAGTCACGAGCCTTAGAAAAAATAAGCTCGAGCTCTTGTAAAACAAGCCAAGCTCGAGCCTAGTCAAACTCAGCTCAGCTCAGCTCAGCTCGTTTGCACTCCCAAGTGTTTTATAGATATGAAGGTGACAGCAACTTTAATAAAACAATAACTAAACTTGGTTAATATTTATAATATTTAATTCAGTACCTAAAAAGCAATAACTTAAATAGATTCAAATATACAATAACAGATCTAACAATAAATATTATTGCCTTTTTAGTCACCAAATAATAACAGAATTAAACTTAACGTCAGTCAGTTAGATCTAACAAACTAACTAACTAACTAACCTTCAGAGATGGCATTCTGAATCTCGGCGCACTTAACGACGACGTTATGCTCGTTAACGCCTTCCTCTTCTTCAATCAAGGAATCATTGAATCCGTTTTTGTTGTTGTTTGACGGTCCGTTAGGTGTGAGCTTAACTCGTGAGACTAACGCCCATTGGATTAACGAGAACAGGATACCGATGACGGCGCATACCGGAATAATAATCTCCGTGGCGAAGTCTGACAGTAAAGCCGCCGCCATTGTAATAGTAATATCCTGAGTCCGGCTAGGGTAAGGTAAAGCATGGGAACGAAGAGTGTGTGTTCAATTTATAGTGGGATGTGTTAACGGTAACGACTGTAGGGTTTTCAAGATAATCTTTTTTTTTTCTTTTGGATAAATTTATAAATAGAAACTTTTTACTATTTTGTTTTTTATTTATATGTTGTCTTTCTAAAAATAAATATGTATTTTTTTGTTATGTAGAGTTTATCATGTGTTGGAGCAAGAATTCTTGTCAATGAGTTAGCGGTAGAGTAGTAAAGAGAGGATTTGGTGGTTTATTTGATCAAGTTCGATTCTTGTTCTCAATATTTAGTTTTAAAGACACTAGAATGATGCTAAAAGACTAGACGAGCATGTGGCTTTCACTAGTTAGATATGTAACATCATTTTTTAAACCTTCATTAAAAACATATATTTTTTTCACAACCCTCATTAAAAAATGTATGAAAGCTATATGTATAATACATAATAGGGAAAATCCCTAGATTGTCCATTTTGTTTGAGCAGATGAAAGATTTGTCCACACTTTTTGAATGTTCCCATACTGTCCCCTCTAACACTGTCGTCGGCGACGGTGTTCACTGACCAAAAGATAGTTAGAATCGGCAAATACCATATCCCCATGTGCCATATTTACCAGGTAGCGACAACACTTTTAGGATTTAAATCGGCGCCTACGAGTGTTTCCAGTGTATTATGTTCCTGGCATTCATGCCGAACTGAAGCAATGTCCCCGTCGCAAGCGACTATAAGAGGAACGACTCCACCGCACTCTTCAAGTCTAGGGATATTTGTTCCCCCATTTTGATCAGACTATGTTGTCTTAACCGGGCCCATGTTGGCTTTGGAGTTTGGCTTGGGCGTTTCCCCTCGTGAAACCATACTGTAGACTGCCACTTGGCATCTATTGTGCCACCACATGAGTAGAACTCTATAGCGTAACACACGGTGATACGAAAACCCGGGTGTGCTCGGGCTTTGAACTGACAACCTTGCAAAGCGTAGCTTAAATCCTTCATTGTTGTAGAATAAATGAGAATTAAACTTCGATCTCCACTAAAAAACCCAAGTCTCCTACTAATATGCCACAAGTGGAGATTTTGTGTAATAAGAATTTAATAGATTTTAAACATTTTTTTTAAGAAAAGGGTTTTTTATTACCAAAAAAGAAAGTCAAACATAACCTACCGGAGATTACATGTATGTCTCGAGATGCGTGCCTAGATATACCCACACGAGTTTTTGACATAATTGCCCATTTGCCTTACATATAACCTCCCAGGAGAATCATTTTGATGCTACACCCGTTCCATGTCTCCCAACCAATACTCGAAAAACCATGTATCAAAATAAAATAAATTAAATTATAATAAACGGTTTTAAAATATGCTATTCCCTTTTATCGATAACTTGTAAACGTATCCACGCATTGCGTCATAAGTTACAATGATTGAAAAGAATAAAAAGGATCAAAAACCATAAAATTGAATACCGACACCGATACCTATTTTATAAATAATGTCGACACACGTTTTACATCGATCTAACCCGTAAAAATAAATACCGATGCCAAGGCCATCTCAATTTTTTAGGAGGGCTAAAACCCGTAATAAAAATGGGACGATTTTCATAAGAAAAATATTTTCGATGATATGACTCTCATATCATCTATGTGTATGCATAATTTTGTTACTGTTTATAATTTGAAGAATCTAAACAAGTAGGGCCAAAATTTAGTGTTTATTTTCACCCCCTCTTGAGCCACCCTTGACCGATACCGATCCCCATAATGTTGACACCAATAGATATAATGTTCGATCGATATCGGTTCAATTCGTCACTGTATCGGTACTGTAGCGACACTTGATATGTTTACAATACTATAAAAAGGTTTTTTTCTCGAATACAACTCCATCATCCTTATAAACCATCACCATCTACGTAAGAGTGCAAATGACTCAAGTCACCAATAAGCTACTCAAGATCAACTCGCTAAATGCAAAAAAATTATCTAAAATTAAACGAGCCCAAACCCGTGTTTGAGCCTAAAAATAAGTTTGTTTAATAAATGACTATGAGTTCGAACTTCACTTATCTAGCTTGAGCTAGCTCGTGATATTGTTAGTTATAAAACTTTTATTTAATATATTAAATATCTTTTTTCATAACAATTTTTATCAAATATAAAACTATGATAATACATACCCTCTGATTATACTCCTAAGTCCTAAATCTACACCATTATTTACCATGAGACTCAAACTCTCAATTTAATAGAAAAGGACATCAATTGGTATGACAATTTCCGGATCATGCTTACACAATGAAAAGAAGTTAATAAAGTCAAGCTTCCAAGTGAAGAACTAATGAAGAGGTATGTTGTTAGGGCTAGCATTTCAGGTATTTACGTAATAAACTTAGATGCTTTTGAGATTACTCACGAGTAATTAACACTGAGTGTTCTCATAGTTGTAGTCATTTGAAAATGTTAAAGAATGCTATATAACTGAAAGGAGTTATGGTGTGTTTAAAAATGGAAATTATAACGCGGTTAAAATCGTGGGACAGTTTTCTAATACTGTAACCAAACAATATGTACTTTAACTATGTTTGTTATGTACATAATTAACAAGAATTTTGTAGAAAGAGTATATTTGTGTAAGATTTTGGTTGATTGTGCGAACCTAGACTACATTTTTGTTTTTTGATTGCTCAACCCTTTTTTTCTGTTATTCAGGAGGTTGGACACGCTTACATTGTTGCAAAGAGTATTTGAGAGATAAGAGAAATACCCAATGGTGTAAAAATAAACAAGTAACGGAATTGGTATTAACAAGGGTTCATTAAGGATATATTTATTTTAATACCCAAAGTTGTTTTTTTTAATTGCTAAGGAGGGTCACGACTATATAATCATTTGAACGAAACAACTTGGTTAAAAGAAATCGTATGTGATACCAGGAGAGACAATCCAATATTTCAATAGGAACCGATCGTTGTCACCACCTTCACATAGATTGCCAAATAGCTCCTAAACGACTAAAGTGTTATTATTCGTAAACGAAAATTGACAATTTAATGCGGACTTGTTTACAAATTTTCACAGGGGTGATAATGAGCCAGGTTTGAGATAAGTTTAGACATCCCACCCCATACCCGATTATAAAATCTTGTCACAAAACCACCTCAAACCCATAGGGTGTCTATTGAGTAATTACCCGTGGAGTATCAGGCAAACCCAATTACTTCGGGTATACACATGTCCATGGTGTCTAGGGATCCAATTTGTCAAGAAACCCCCAATTTCAATTTCACTATAATAACGCTTCGCCGTCGTTGATTTTCCAGTTTTGCGACCATTGATGAATCAATCAAACTTAACCCAGGTGATATTTTGCTATACAACTATAAAGCTTCAACCTTTCGGTGAATTACATATCCCCTGTATTCAGTTTTCTTGTTATTTTATTAAAATTTCCAACCTTTGCTTGTAATTGTTGCTAAATAATGCACCCATTTGGGTTTTTTTTCTAACCAATTGCCAGTCAATATATGTGAAAAAGTGCACTGAAAAATGTTTTTATTATTATTTTTTGTAATGTAGATTAGGGTTTATTTGTTAAGACTTGTCTGGTAATTGTGTGATTTGCATTTAGATGGAAGAAGTATCTCCTAACAGCAAGCATTTGATTAATGATGAAGACGGCGATAATAATCTGCCGGAAAACGGATTTCCGGAAGTCAGAAAAGATTTTGTGGCACCTGCTGTAGGAATGGAGTTCGAGTCGTATGATGATGCTTACAATTATTATAATTGTTATGCTCGGGAATCTGGTTTTCGAGTACGTGTGAAGAACTCGTGGTTCAAAAGAAACAGCAGAGAGAAATATGGCGCAGTTTTATGTTGTAGCAGTCAAGGTTTTAAGAGAATAAAAGACGTGAACCGGTTAAGGAAAGAAACACGGACCGGTTGTCCTGCAATCGTGAGGATGAGGTTAGTGGATTCTAGAAGATGGAGGATTTTAGAAGTTACACTTGAGCATAACCATTTACTCGGTGTGAAGGTTCACAAATCCATCAAGAAGACGGTGCAGTCAGATTCTGATGCAGAAGGGCGGACTTTAAAGCTATATAAAGCACTTGTGATTGATTCAAGGGGTAATAATGGTAATTCACATTCAAGCGGTCGGGAGTTAGGTTCTTTGTCGGTTCATCATCATCCTGATCGGTTGAATTTGAAGAAAGGTGATGCACAAGCTATTTATAATTACCTCTACCGTATGCAATTGACTAACCCTAATTTCTTTTACTTGATGGATGTTAACGATGAGGGGCGTTTAAGGAATATGATTTGGTTAGACGCCAGGTGTCGGGCTGCGGTCGGTTACTTTAGTGATGTGGTTTATTTTGACACGTCATATTTGTCAACCAAATACGAGATCCCGCTTGTCACGTTTACTGGGATGAATCATCATCATCAGTCCGTGTTATTGGGTTGCGGTTTGCTTTCAGGTGAAACGGCCGAGTCATATTTATGGGTTTTGAAATCATGGTTGATTAGCACGTCTGGGCGGGTTCCACAGACCATAATTACAGACAGGTGTAAGATCTTGCAAAGGGTAGTTTTGGAAGTTTTCCCAAAATCCCATCATCGGTTTAGTTTGTCTCACATAATGAAAAAGGTCCCCGAGAAATTAGGAGGCTTAAAAAACTATGATGCGATTAGAAAGGTTATGGTTAAAGCAGCTTACGAGACGTTAAAACCATATGACTTTGAAAGTTCATGGGCTTTCATGATCCAACGGTTTGGGCTCGGTGACAACGAGTGGCTTCGGTCTTTATACGAAGATCGGGCCTGGTGGGCCCCGGTATATTTAAAAGACGCATCTTTTACTGGAATGGCTCCTGGTGACACGCCCCAACCGATCTTTCATAAATACATTCACAAACAAACTCCGTTAAAAGAATTTCTTGACAAATATGAACTCGCATTACATAAAAAACACAAAGAAGAAGCAAATGCTGACATGGAATCAAGAAACGCCTTACCGGCGCTAAAAACAAGATGCTCGTTCGAGTTACAGCTCTCAAAAGTTTACACATGGGAAATTTTTAAAAAATTTCAAACCGAAGTTGAAGAGATGTATTCGTGTTTCAGTACCACACAGTTGCATGTTGACGGGCCAGTTATTATCTTTTTGGTGAAAGAACGCGTTTTAACAAGTGAAAACCGGCGTGAGATTAAGGATTATGAAGTTTTGTTTAATCGAGGGGCGGCTGATGTACGTTGCATTTGCAGTTGTTTTAATTTCAACGGTTATTTATGTAGGCATGCTTTATGTGTGCTTAATTTTAATGGGGTTGAAGAGATTCCTTCAAAGTACATTTTATCAAGATGGAAAAGGGATTATAAGCGGTTATATGTTCCAGATCATGATGGGATTAATAATAATGACGGTACAGATACGGTCGAGTGGTTTAATCAGTTATACAGAAGCGCGTTGCAAGTTGTGGAAGAAGGTGCGATCTCATTGGATCATTATAAGGTTGCCTTGCAGACATTTGAAGAAAGCTTAAGTAGAGTTCATAATATTGAAAATAAGACATGAATAGGAATTGTATACAACTATTGCTGTCTTTCATTTGTCAAGGGTATTTCTGCCCCCATTCCTGTACATGTCTTATGTTTGATATAGATTAATTGTTTGCTTTTGATGTTTAATATGCATATATGTCTATATTGTGTTTATTGTCAGTCACCTAATTAGTTTATATCCGATGTTCTGTCGGTTTGACAAACGTTGAGATATTGTGTGTGTGTCGGGTTGGGGGGGGGGGCATGGGCTTATTTTTAGAATGTTTTGCTGTTTCATAGTGTTGGATCTAGGCGGCAAAAGAGTCTAGAACTGCTTAATGACTTTAGGCTAGAGTGTAGAGCCGAGCCAAGTTTGAGGCTTTGAGCTCGTCTAAGCTTAAGTTCAGTCTCAGCTTGTTTCGAGCTCCATATCAAAAACCTACTCTAGGTAGGGCGATGTCTAAAAGTTCACGGCTTGTTTGAATTTTGTAACCTTTTCAGCTCTGACACTAATTCTGTTAATTTTTTCCTGTTAAGCCCAGGGGCATTTGAATTATATTACACACAAGGAATATTCATGTAAATTAGTAACACCATTTAAAAATTTGGGGGCCAAATGTTTCATTTACTTAAAAAACAATTTTTATAATCATTTAGTTAATTTAATTTAATTCTTCCCTATCTCCATTCTTCTTATTACTGCTTCACATCAAAAAATCAAACAAAACCAGTTACAACTGTTTTCAGATTCTTTACAGCGATTAAGTTAAAAAAAATGCCGACCACTGTCGGTCAGGTGATTCGATGCAAAGGTAAGCCTTTTCTTCATTCTTTTCTAATGTTTTTATAACCTGATAATGGATGTAATCATCCGAACTGAATGATTGTTACAGCTACGGTGGCTTGGGAAGCCGGAAAGCCGCGGGTGATCGAGGAAGTTGAGGTGGTGTCGCCGCAGAAAATGGAAGTCCAAGTTAAGATCCTCTTCACTTCCCTCTTCCACACTGATGTTTACTTCTGGGTAGCCAAAGTAACTTTTTTATAATTTTTTTTTTCAATTTTGTTAATATAAAATATAATTAATTCTTGAATCTTTAATCACTAGCAAATTATTCAGGGGCAAAATCCTGTATTTCCTCGGATTTTAGGACATGAGGCAGGAGGGTATGCTTGACTCTTAACAATATTTTCGATTAATTTATAATCTGACCGATTTTGTTGATATGATGAAAAGGTGATGGTGAAGGGGTGACTGATCTTGAGGTAGGGATCAGGTGCTCCCGGTTTTTACCGGAGAATGCAGAGAATGTGCTCATTGTAATTCTGAAGAGAGCAACATGCGCGACCTTTTGAGGATCAACACTGACCGGGGAGTCATGATTCACGATCAGATTTTCAATCAACGGAAAACCAATTTACCATTTTGTTGGGACGTCTACTTTCAGCGAGTACACAGTTGTTCATGTTGGATGTCTTGCTAAAATCAACCCTCATGCACCTCTTGATAAAGTTTGTGTTCTCAGCTGCGGGATCTCGACAGGTACATATTGTTTTGACCAAAGTATAATAATTTTTTTCCAGGGTTAGGTGCTACTCTAAATGTGGCAAAAACCCAAAAGAGGCTCTTCGGTGGCGATTTTTGGTCTGGGAGCCGTGGGACTTGCTGTAAGTTTTCTCTTAAACATGTAATTTTGTATGAAAAGGTCATAATTTGTGTGTGATCAGGCTGCTGAAGGTGCAAGATTTGCTTGTGCTTCAAGGATCATTGGGGTTGATATCAATGCCAAAAGATTTGAGCTCGGTAGTTAAGTTGCAACAAATCTAAGATGCCGTGTTCAAAACAAGTCCTATGAATCTGCTTAACGAAAGGACTCTCAAGGGTACTTTTTTCGGAAACTACAAACCGTGAAGTGATATTCCTTATGTCGTCAAACAGTATATGAACAAGGTAGATCTATCTGAAGTTGAATTATTTATAAAAAAAATGTAACGAAAGGTTGAAAGCGTAACAATTTTTGGTTGATTTGTTGCAGGAACTTTTTCTGAGATCAATACAACATTTGATTTGATTCTTAAAGGTTACCAGTAAATATGTTGTTGAGATCTGGTTTATTTCCTACTTGTAAAAGAATATCATTTGTAGAGTTATTTGAATAACATTAAAGTAATGAAACACAATTAATAGGGTAGTGTCACATCCTAACAACCCAAAACTACTCAATTTAAGGGTGGTGACGTGGTGTACCAAGTACTCACTCAACAATTAACCAATAGAATAATATGATCTAAAGTCAACCAAAACCATCCCATCTATAATCCATCTACTCCATTCGAGTACATGTAGTTGCTCCAAACTACTCGGCCAAAGAACGTTTTCCCCGGGTACTTGGCTACTTGGACAAACTACTCAGGGTGTGCCGAGTTAGCCGCCATTAAACCCTAAGAATATTTCATTAATATTTAACAACCTTCATGATTCTTTAACAATAAATGCACAGACACTCAGGATCACCTTTTCACCTAAAGAACATAACGTGATGACATGGCCCACCCATAATTAAAAACCCTTTGGCTCAACTTGAAAACTCGGAAACATAATGATCCATTATTGATCCACGCGATACTAGAATCCATGACCTTCCATAAGAAAAGTGATAGAGCTACCACCGGACCAATTAGTCTTCGGTAACCTTCATTTAAATCAGATTAGGTATCAACAACTATTTTAATCATCACACATTTTTTCTTTTAAAATCAATCGATGTAAGAGATACGACTTAACTCCAACAAATCCACCGGTAAAAAAACGAGTTAAAAAATAAAAACGACACAACAAAAAGTCCCAAATTAAAAAAAAAAAAGTAAAAAAGTTCAAATCTCAGGGATGCAAATTGTCATACCGAAAAAGTTAACTCTTAATAGACGCGGGATGCTTTCCTCCAATCCATCCGTCCAATTTCATTCCGTCATCAAGCTCAAGGTACTCTCTCTTTAATCTGTTTGTCACGATTATCTATTGTTACATACTTACATTAACATGATTATTATTTCTGTAGTTAATTGCTTATAGTATAATAATTCGTTTATGTTCGTAATATTTAGGGTTTAGACTGATACTGATACCTAATCTAATCTTAATAATAATATTCACAGATTGAAGATCTTCTAGAGCACTTTAATTACATTTTATAAAAATGAAGTTTAAAGCCCTTCTAACCGATCACGGTATTAACCTGCTGGAGAAACGGTTCTTACAAGCCCTAGACAAAATGGGCAAAATCTGCTACCTGTACCTAACCCGAGACCACGCAATCTTCCTTCACAATCTCTTAAACGGTGACGGAATCCAATCAATCGCGCAGTTTCAAAAAGAAGCCTTATTCGAAGACTACCGCATTTCCAGCCAAAACGATGACCGAATCGCCTTCACTATCGACCTCTCCCTCCTCCACCGGGCCCTCCGTAGTGTTCTCACGATTTACACCGAGTTTGGCGGCTCGGTTGGCGGTGACGCCACCGCCAACCGACTACAGATTAAGCTGGTTAAGAAGCTACCGCCACATTCAAGCCAGCCGATGCCGTTTTTGACGTTTGAAACCAAAGGTTATAAATCTGCTGTGATTCAAGATGTCCCGATATCCAAACCGTTGTCCAGAGCCGATGTTCTTGAACTCCAGTCGGCTCTCGACATGGCTCAGGATTTACCGCAAACGCTAGTCCAAGTTCCTGATATGAACCAGTTGCAGTCGTTTGTGGACCGGATGAAACACGTCGGTGATGTGTTAAACGTTTCCATAACTAAATACGGCGACTTGCATTTGCAAATCTAGACTAGTTTGGTTACACTCGGGTCGGAGTTTAGGAAGCTGAAGGTGATAGGGGAGCAGGCACGGGTCCCGGCTGGGGATGAGAATTTGACGGCTCAGATGCGGACGCAAAGGGCGGTTGATAAAGGGGATGGGATGAGTGTGCAAGTTAGTGTGAAGCATTTTTTTAAGTCGATTCAGTGTCATTTAGCGAAACCGGATTGTGCGTTTTATGGGATTGCTCAGCAGGGTGCTTGTTTGACTGTGGTGTTTCAGTTTTTTGTTCCGGGGACGAGACAAACTGATAAGTCGATTAGTCTGCATTGCCGGCTTCCTGTGCTTATTGATTCCGGAACTAATTGAAGTTAAATGATGACTGAAAGTTATGGTATGGTTATTATGCTTTTGTTATGTTTTCTTATAATGATGTGTAGTTTGACAAGTGAATTGAAGTCAAGATATTGGATGTTTTGCTAAATGCACAATGCTTGCTTATTCTGCTTTCTTGTAGTTTGACTGCACAGTTGACCTTGTTTCGTTTAGAGGAATGTATAATTCAAACCGTATCACAAATATGGTTGTAAAAATCCCGACTAGGTGCTGATTAATCGCTAGTCCCCACCCCACTGCTCGACTGGCGATTACTGCAATTTTGTGATACACATCGTCCAAGTTGAATAGTGAAAAGTCGTTAACTTGACAACTCAATTAAAAACATAGTTTTACAGAAAATGAACAACTTTGTTTTGGTTATAATCAAAGTAATGAATTAAACAAGGCTGAAGCTGCATAATTGTTACACACAAATATTTTTTTTTTAAACAAGCTTGGGTTTTGACATGTGAAAGTTTGAGGTTCTGTATTCAATTTGGTTTCTATAAGAATGTTTAAAATTGAATGATTTAACGTAACCAACAACAGCGTGCAAGCCCGAAGAGGCGAAGTCCTCTATAATTATCACAGCGCACCAAGGGCGTAAAAATGTTAAAATCATAAACGTCTTTCGCTCTCTTCATTAGTGTTTATCATTCTACTTTCGTCTTGTATAAAGGCTCGATCCTCTCCTTAGAGGTGGATCAGCCTCTCCTTGACAACCTTGTTAAAGCCAGGAAACACATGATTTTGTTACACCAAACCTCATAGTCTAGTGATTCACTTTGGAAAAATAAAATTTATATCTAGGAGGATATGACTATTTAAAACCAAATCATATGTTTGTGTGACCTTTAAAGTCAAATGACATACTTGAGTGACCCAACTATTATATGACATCTATCGTTTTGATAACCTTACACAACCATGTCACTATGCTTAAACCACTAAATGCAATACTTTAACCACATTTGTAAACGTAACAATGTCAGTCTGAAAGTTATTTCTTTTTTGACTCTTTTATAGCTGTGCTGAAACATCATGCATAGTGATTACCTTCTTATGTATTATCAACTGTTGCAGCATTTGAACATAACATATATATACTATTTCTAAAGTAATTAACATGTCAGCCACATTTTAGTTAAAACCAATCGCATCACATATAGTTGAACCTCGCTACATACGCATATATATCATTCAACAAACAAATGAACCAGATAAATATCAAAATAGTAGAAACACAAAAAGAACCTGAAGGATTTACATTATACCACAAACTCAAGTATAATCATGTTTAGAAACGTCACAAGGGAAACGATTATTGCCTACTTCTCTTCAACAATAAAATGTTATAAAAAGAATTAGATTCTGTCTGTTACTCAAAAGATATTATAAAAACACCTGCAAAACCCCTTGCGATTTCGCACCTAAAAACCCCTATAACTCTGTTTTCACAAACAAACTTGCAGAACTCGATGATGAAAAGTCCGGTGAGCGATCCGAGCCAGAGAATCCATTTTGCATCCAATCTTTTGCACAAACAAGTGCTTCAACAGTTGATGGTTTTAAAGAACATCGATATCTATCCATCTTATTACACTTGATATTAAAAACCGAATCTTGAAACTTTGTAGAAATGGGTATGGATAATATATCAGATGCAAGTTTTGACAAAGTTGGATACTTTTTTCGGTTTGACTTCCACCACCCCAAAACATCAAATTCTTGCATCCGGGGTAACACCGATTCTTCCAAATACTGATCAAGTTCCGTTTTCATATTCCCGTTATTCGAAATTCCCGATAGAAAAACATCAAAATCCGATAGCTCATCCCTTGTTGATAGAAATATTTCACTTTCAGACTCGGTTTTCACAATTTCACAATGAAGAATTGTTTCTTCTTCAAACCCTTCAATTCCGTTAACAACAAAAGTTGGTGGCGGAAGCATTAGCACAACATAATTAAGAAACAGCTCGTGAACACCGGCACTAACATCTTTAATCCAGTGCTCCCCATCCTCACCATAAATTCTTGTAAAACTAAACTCAACAAGCTTCATTTTGAACCGGGGGTCCATCACAACCGCAATAGAAAAGATCAAAAAGCAATCTTGCCAGTACTTACTAAATCTTTCGTGCATTGACCTGGTCAACCGTCTGACAAACGTGTCTTCGTTCACGGACGCGTTATTAAGCTCGAGCTGTATCTTCCATGCTTCATGAAAAAAAACATTTGCAGTTGGATACGTAGGGCCCGTTAAAATATCCGCTGCATCAAGCAAAAGTTTCAAGTATGTACAAAGAATCTCCACCTGTTTCCACTCGTCCATTGTAAAGGTAGTTCGGTAATTTGAGTCGAAAGTATCCAAGCAAGAAAATACCTCTTTCAATTCACAAGCAGCTACTAACATATAATAAGTTGTGTTCCATTGACTTTGGTCATCAAGTACAAGACTTTTTGCACTCGGTACCTGAAGTTGAACTCTAATATCATTAAATCTTTGTTGACAAGATTTAACCGTCACAACATACTTTACACTATCACGAACCTTTTTAACCGTTTCTGATATTACCCCTAACGCATCTTGAGCAAGATGACATAAAATCCGTGAATAGCAACTCCCGATCAAGAATTTCCCGTTAGCAATTAACGGGTTTCTAACAGAAAGTAAATGTTCCAAATTCTTTCTAACCGCTTTATTTGCAAACGTTTCATCAAGAGTAACGCCAAGTAACTTGTTCTCCAAGTTCCAATCGGCAACACAAGATAGAACCGCATGACTAAAAGCAGACTCTGAATCAGGAAACGGTAATAAGCAAACAGAAAGAATCTTTCTGTGCAATTTCCAATCATCATCTATAAACTGACCCGTTATGAAAACATACCCAACACTTTGATCTGTGGTGCACATGTCGAGAGAAAGATTAACCTGACCCCGAATACTACTAACAAGATTCAAAAGCTGTTGTCTTTCCCTTTGGTACAACCCCACACAATCCCGTTCAATAGCTTCAAGGGACAAAACAGGAAATTCAGGTTGAAAAGATTTTACAAACTTCAAAAAGGCAGGATTTTGAACTATTGTAAGCGGGTATTCGTGCATAATAATCATCTTTGCAATATCATGATGAAAGGGAGAACTTGTTGACCCGGAAGTACTTTTTGAGCGTTTTCTTGAAATAACGCTATCATCCTGCAAAATATTAATGGGAAGGGGGGTAAAGGGGACAATTTGATCACTTTTATTATTGACTTGGCTCATGGGACAGATTCCCAATGCAATGTGTCGTTTGAGGTGACTTGTGCCAGCTAATTTTGACCCTGAAATATATGCAAATGATTTCTTGCATTGCATGCAACGAGCGCGCGTGCATCCCGCATCGATTGTTTCAATTGTGAAGTGTTCCCACACTATCGATTTCTTTCGCCTACGTTTGCTGTTTGTTTGTGAATCCACTTTAGGGGATTCACTGTTGTTTGTAGGGTTAGCCATCAATACAGAAACTTCTGCAAGATTAAAAAACGATCGCATAAACTTCAAATTACAATTTAATATGTTTTTGAATATAAAGTTTGCTACTTTAGCCTTACTTTACACAAAATGTTAATCAGATAATCAGATGTAACAACAATCACATAAAACTTCAAATTGCAATTTAATATGTTTTTGATACAAAGTTTGCCGCATTAGCCATACCTTACACAAAATGTTAATCAAATAATCAGACGTAACAATGATCGCATAAAACTTCAAATTGCAATTTAATATGTTTTTGAATACAAAGGTTGCTTCTTTAGCCTTACTTCACACAAAATGTTAATCAGATGCAACAACAATCGCATAAAACTTCAAATTGCAATTTAATATGTTTTTGAATTTGAATATAAAGTTTGCTACTTTCGCCTTACTTCACACAGAATATTAATCAAATGTAACAACAATCGCATAAAACTTCAAATTGCAATTGAATATGTTTTTGAATATAAAGGTTGCTTCTTTAGCCTTACTTCACACAAAATATTAATAACGATCGCTTAAAACCTCAAATTGCAATTTAATACGTTTTTTAATATAAAGTTTGCTACTTTAGCCATACTTTACACAAAATAGTAATCAGATAATCAGATGTAACAAATGGCGTTTCGACATAAAGTTTAATCAGATAATCAGATGTAACAATGATCGCATAAAACTTAAAATTGCAATTGAATACGTTTTTGAATATAAAGTTCGCTACTCTAGCCATACTTCACACAAAATGTTAACCAGATAATCAGATGTAACAACGATCGCATAAAACTTCAAATTGCAAGTTAACATGTTCTGAACATAAAGTTTGCTACTTTAGCCACACTTTACACAAAACGATAATCAGATGTAACAAAGAGCGTTTCGACCTACTTGCTAAAGCAGTAATCCAACGAAAATGATTCGATTTAGAACCCTAAATACTCATATAACCAACATCAACTACCAGACAATCACTTTCAAAACACAATGCCAAAATCCAAAACACCCCCTGTTTCATACAACTAATTATGGTTTAATTTTCAAACAAAATAAAAAACCTAAACCATCTAAAAATCTCATCTTTCATTCATAAAACCCTAAATCATGAACATAAAACAAAACAGTAATAAACACGCCGCCATCATAATAACAAGAATTCACATTCTGCAATCCAAACATATCAGCAATGATAAATTGGTTTTTGATTTAATAAACCCCAATCGATTTCAAATGGGTATATAATAACAAACAAGAAAATCAAGAAACGTGTGGATCGTGATTAGATAATAAAAACCCATTAGGGTTTAAGTTTTGGCATAAAGATGAAAAATTTGAGTGAAGAAAAACGAACCCTTAAGGCGGCAGTGATCGGTGAATGAGGAAAACAGTTGCTGCTAATGAGAAAAAGAAATCTTGGAAAATAATTAATAATATTTGATAACTAGGGTTTAAGGTGAAGAGCTTATATAGTTTTTTGTGAATGAAAGAATAATAATAATAATAATAATAATAATAATAATAATAATAATAATAATAATAATAATAATAATAAAAGAAATTAAAAACTTAATCTCCAGAGGTTTTTGGAAATTTTGGAGGTTGATGAAGATTGAAAGATGATGGGCTTACAGTTTTTGGGCCGAAGTTAAACCCAAGTACTGTAAGGAGGTTTGTACTTAAAACTTAAAAGTAGTACTTAAGACTTGGACATTACATGAGGCAAGTAAACTTTAAATAGAGGTGCACAAATCATATCCGGTTGAGATCCGACCCGGACCCGTTGAAACCGGTTCTACCTTTACCCTGCCAAAACCTGACTCGACCATATCCTACACGAAACACGAAATAAACCTGGAAAACCCGGTCAAAATACATGACTATACCCGAAACTGCCTCCTACCCGACCCGGTTTTGACTTTTGTTGACCATACCCGAAACCGTTACCTACCCGGTTTGTGCATCTCTACTTTAAGGTCTGAAATTTATGTAACAGTGCATTTTTTATAGTATTAGTCTAAAGAAAATGATTATATAGTTATAATTTATAAACATGAATAATTCATAAATAAACTAGTATTCAGTAAATTTTGTTCTAAGAGATATTCGTGTAACTTTTATAGTAGATGAAATCTTTAATTGATTTATTAAGGGTTGATAGAGATGATGTTACATATTTCAAGGGGTGAATACTTTTATTTTGATTCACATGAATTTTCATAAAAATCTTGTCTATTTGGTACCGTACTAGTTTAATTTATTTGTTACTTGTACCGGTAATAAGATCATTAAAGATTTAATGAAAAAAAAAAAGCAAAGCAAAGTGGTACCCGTACTAATACACGTACCAGTTTCGTGCCAATAAATTATGTACGGTACTTGGTGCTTAGTTTTATTGATATTCTGTACGTGTACTTTCAGTACCAGTACGAGTACAATATGATCTCATCCCCATATGTTATAACAATTTTTGTTACTAAAGTGGGCAATAAATACCAAATGGCAAATACTTAACATTCACACAAGAACACCCATAGTGGGCCTCCATCCCATTGCCAAATAGGCTCGGAAACGCCTAACACCACTACGAGTAAAACTGAAAAACCACTTCGAGTAAAACTGAAAAACGCTCTCGTGCCTACCTGGCGCCTGGCGTCGTGTGGCATGGCAGACAACAAATGGCATTTGAAGCCCACGGTTAAAGATGGCCTAACAACTTAACAAGCCTTTTAGATTTTCGGAACTCACTTTGGGAGAGGCCCAAGTCTAGAGAGTACAATATCTAACGCCCAAATATTTGTGAACTTTTTTTCCCAAGGGTTTTGTAGTTAGTTTTCGAGATAAACTGTAAACCGAAACTAGTACGGTTTGATATACCCATGATCTAATGGTCTAGTTATCATCAACAAAACCAAATTGATATATGATTATATGAACAACCATACTTTACATAAGAAATGTTTGGGTTATTTGTTACTTTTGTTCACATGTGAAATGGTTATTCATCTCAACATACACATGCATTTATAACCTACATTGTTGATGCTATAAACGAAACACGTGACATAAACATATCACATAACCATCCATGTAATTAATTCTCAATTTTGAAATTTTGAAAGGGTAACAGCTATCTTATTTAATCAAAGTTTATTCTCAATTCATGCATTAAATGAACCGAACGAGGCCTTGTTCATGTTCGTTTGTTAATGAAATAATATGTTCACGAACACTTACCGGACGAGATTTTATGTTCGTGTTCGTACATTAAGGAAATGAATGCGTTAACGAACAGTTCACGAACACAAATAAAATCGACAGAGCCTAGAGATTGAAACCTATGAATTCATCAATGTGAATAATGAAAGCCTATAACGAATCAAACAACACAAACAAGGGCATGCTCGTGTTCTTTATTTAACTTTAAACGGACAACTAACACTTAATCGAACAAATATTTATGTTCATGTTCGTCTATTTAAAAAGTGAACAATTGTGTACGTTCATCTCATCTAGATAATAATTAATTATCTGAATATAAATAAACGAACGGAACATGTGTTCATGTTTGTTTGTTTATTAAATAAACGAACTTTCCGTCAAACGGTTCATGAACAAACAGCTCTCCAAACGTTTAGTTTGTTTACATACCTGCATTCAAGTCCTTGTGGAGGTTATTATGTGTACCATTGATATACTATAGCTATTAGGCACACTTAGCATCCAATAAACCTTTATAACAAAACACAAATACCCAAAATTGAATAACAAAAACAAACACATTTGAACACTCACCACAATGGTGTATATTCTTTCATAAATCTTAGTTTGTGGGTTCAATCAAAGTAAATAATAATGTGTCCACCAACAAAATACACCCACCAAAGCTAACCTTCCAATGGGAAAAAAACACCTAAAAACCCAAACCCAAACCCTAACAATTACACACATACACCCAAAGTGTCTCCAATGTATAACTGTTTTGTAACAAGAAAGCCACCGCATGAGCTTAAAAAGACCGATTCGCCATCCACCACATGTTAACCGACCACCATACCGCCATCTTATAGTCCACATTCTTCATGAGTGTCTTGATCGTCTAGGCGAGGCTCCACAAGAACATACAGTGGTACCCCATTTAGCCTCCAATTACCCTGTTAACCATAATAAGTCAACTTACTTGTTTTGACCCGTAACGCTAAAATAAAATTTACCTTTACAAGTGGCAACCCAATAACGCAAGCACATTCAACAACTTCAGCTCCAACGCGTTCTACAACAAACAAGTTGACACATATATTATTGTTATGATCAAATAAGCATTAAGGATGCAACTTCCACTCTTACCTAAAAGCCTTATGGCAGCCGAGAGGGTCCCGCCTGTAGCCACGAGATCATCTACAATCAACACACTCTCACCGGGTTGCACGGCCCCTACGTGCATCTCTAGACAATCGGTCCCGTACTCTAGCACATATGCCTCTGATATAACTTCGCCTACACATTTATAACTTAAATTTTATATTGTTGGTGTCACATTAGGTGATGCCATATCAGCAGCCCATGAGGTGCAACATTTATATTTAAAATTAATTGTTAAATGTCACATTCGATGCCTAACTTGTGTTCAAATAAAATTATTAAATGTCACATCAGATGACACTTGATGTATATATAGACACTAATATGACAAATAAGATCTCACGTTAGTAGATTTTGAAAATGAACAATAAATACAGTTGGTACTTGGTACAGTCAATAATATAAACCTGAAAAAAAATGAAACTTGTTTTCTGTATAGTGTAATTCATACTTCCTAAAATTATGTACTTCTAGTAATAATATATTTTTAAAAATAATGATCTATATGAGGTTTAATTCATATAAATAATAATTTTTTTATGTTTAAAAATTATTAAAAAAAAAAAAACTAATGGTTACCTGGCAGCTTTCTTGGTTTACGTAGCGGAACAAATTTAGCACCAATAGCCAAAGCAACTGGAGGACCAAATATAAATCCTCTAGCTTCAACTCCTATATAGTAATAGTAAAAATAAACAGTGAGCAAACCAACTAATGTTTATGTAACAAAAATAATAATAAACAATATAGCTTAGATGTCACTGTAAACTCGTTTTGACATAAATCCACACCTAATAAACAGCATAGACATGTGAACAAGAATATAGATACAGAATCTAAGCCTTATAAACAAGTAGGGTTAGAATTAGGTCCACATATAACATCAATAATCTGAGGAAGCAAATAACGGAACCAATGGTTAGGAACCAACTGTAACTGGTAATGACATTTTTGTCCATATAATATCAAACTAACTGCTAAGTTATCTGTCACTTTTATATTGTCCTTGTCATTAAGCCATACCTAATCTATAGTTATTACTTATTAATAAGGCTGAGGAGTGTGAGGGGCTTTAATGGGGGCTCCAACAAATAATATTATGACGTGTGGCAGAGAGAGAAACTGGATAAAGGGGGTGTTGGAGCCCCCGTTGGAGTCTCTGGCCCTGGTGTGGAGGGGCTCCAGCGAATTTTTTTTTTATTTTTTTATAAATATATTCAAACAACGTATTATTAAAAAAACTCATAAATTATTAAAAAAAACACACATTAATAAAAAAACACATTAATATCTAAAAATAAAATAAAAATTAAAGTACTAAAAAAAACATTCTTCTTATTCTTCGGCTTGGTCTTCTTCGATCAACCTCTTTCGGATACGTTCCTTTTGCTTTTCCATTAGCATTTGATCGACCGGATTTAGGTTACTGAAGTCTCTAGTAAGAAAATCCAAATCTCTCATTCGACTTTTTTCCTTTTTGTCATAAGAGACCACCTCCATGGTTTTGTTGAATTTATTGAGGGATTCAACAAGATTGGCGATGTTTACGGCTTCCCCCTCAGCCGGTTTTTTCCCCTTGACGTCCCTTCCCAATGGCCACCTCCTCGACGGTGAAGACGTTTCCTCCTCCGCAATGTTTAGGTCGAATCCAACGCGGCAATCCGACCCGGTTGAAGTGCTATACGCTCCAGACGAACTAGTTTTAGTCCGTTTTGGCCTTACTTCTGCATCAAAGTCCGGCGCCACCAGCTCAACCCACTTGGAACACCTTTTCAACCTCTCCCACAACTTTAAATCGTCCCACGTCTTCACCATCCCATACCTTCGCAAACACTTCTGCTTCCACTCTTCGACCGTGAAATTGTAAACCGCCAAATCATCACTGCCACTTGGTCTCATACGACCGTTGTTCCTGTTGAAAAGATTAGTAAACAAGCCGACAAATTTTCTGATTTCGGACCACCGACCCGAAATCATATCGGCGTTCCGCTCTGTACTCCCAACGAGCATGTAGAACGTCTCCCTAACCTTTGTCCAAAAAATCTTGCTCTTTTGGTAGTCGGCTGCAAAATGACTAAATAAATTAGATTTCGATTTAACTTTTTTATTTAACTTTTTTATTAAAAATCATTTTTAAAAACGTTAAAACAATTACCGCAACGCCGATCCTCAGAAATGACTATCCAAGCCCGACACAAGGCTTCCTTCTCATCCGATGACCACGGAGTGGCTTTCCGTTTCGTCCTCGGAGTCGAAGCCAGTCCCGACCCGTCCGTTGCAACTTGTTTTTTCCGGTGGACGCGTCTTTTTGGTCCCGTAGCTTCACCGTGTGATTCTTGTGTCTCCGGAACAACAAAGTTAGGAGACGGTTGTGTGTTGGATGGTTGAAAGCCGGATGATTCTTGCGGCTCCGAATAAAACATCGGTTGGTGCGGTGACGACCATAAATCATCGTCAAGATAATCTGAATCAAGGTTTGGGAATCAATTTCCAGCCATTTTTTTAAAAAAAAGTTGAGAAGATGAATTGATTTTGGGTGAAGATTTGAAGTTTTGGTATAAAAATGGGTGATTTGGGGTATAATTATATAGAAAAAATATATTTTTTTTTGGTTTGCTCGGCTCCCAACGGTCAAAAAACCATCAAAAGTTGTGCAGCCCTCTCTCTTCTCCCGCTAACCGGCTCACGCCTGCATTGTTTTTCGTGTTAGCGCCCCGTTAGCGCCCCCGTTGAAGCCCCACACCCCTCAGTCTAAGTTAATTACACATTATACAAGAAAGAACAATCCACATGCAATCTTGGATGCTGATATGCTCTAAATAATCTATGTTTTCTAAACAAGAGTTGGAATTAGGGCCCACGTGTTACATTATAATTCTTAAAGAACTTTTTATAAGTTTATAATAAATCTTTGTTTTGGAGTAATCTCTTGCTTTTATGCATAACTTTCATTGTTATCTGTTTTCCAAGGTTACTAAAGCAAAAGATTGTTTAATTTAAGTTTAGATTTTATGGCAGAGGGTGTAATCTTTATTTTTTACACTTTTTTAAATGCATTACATCAACTTAGTAATTATTACTGTTGTTGTTATTATGTATGTTTATCTTTATATCATAACAAATTCAGAAAAACAAATTTACAATATATAAAATATAAAATATGGAAATGCATATAAAAATGAACACTTATTTCTGCAAACTATATATTTTTAAGAATAAGACTAACAAGTGGACAAAATCCGCGTGTTGCGGTGGATCAAATATAAATAAGCGTGTCACAACTGACGCGAATTAGGATGAAATCGGCATCAAATCGTAAACACAAATGTGTAACCCCAAAAAATAAATTTACAAAGATAAAGGTAAAAAAGGAGTTAACATGACACAACCTCTTGCCGGTATGTGGTCTGATCGGAGGATTGCGACACCAAACATGCATTTTTAACCAACAACTTTGATACAATCTTTTATATCTATTGTGTGTTTTTTTCCAATCTAATATAAGATTGTATCAAAGTAGTTTGTTTTTAAAAACTTATTCAATCAAAATTTGATCTAATAACTCGTTGGTTAAATCGACATTCTTGGTGCCACAATCATCCGATTAGACCACAAGGTGGCACGAGATTGTGGCACGTCAACTCTTTTTATTTTATTTTTAAATGTTTATTTTGTGGGGGCTTACTCCTTTATGCTTACAATTTAACGTTGATATCTATGCCTTGATTCGCCGCAACACGAGGGTTTTGTGCACTCGTTGGTTATATTCTTGAAGTTTTAAGTTTATATAATCGATTGAAAAAAAAAACATAATTACTCTACTTCAAAATACAAATGACTCCAAGTAATTATTTTTATTCCATAACTTTTAAACTAGAATATTAAACTAGAATAATTATTATTACACTATTTTTTTACAACATAATTACCATACTTCAAAATTATTTGTAAACTAGTACGTTAATTTTATTTGTGCCTAAATTCACCCTTATACTTTCGCAAAAGTAACTTTAAATTTTCATATACATTTAATTTCTTGGAACAATTTTGATAGGAAAATATTTATAAAAAAATCTACCCGTTGACCATGTATATCCAATAATAATATATCATTTTATTCATCTTTGTATATGTTGTAATTTTTCTTTTTCATATATATTTAATGATATGTTTGTAAGGGAATGTTTAAAAAAAAACTATTTTGGAACATGTTTTTAAAACACCGATTTTGGCTATTTTTGTAAGATTCATTAAAAGTTAACTGGTTTGACCACAAAGTCAAAGATCGAAATCAAAATATGCTACTGCTGGTACAGTGATAATGTAATTTGTTATCTAAAAAGATTCAATCGAGCCACAATGCACATTTAAAAGTACACTAAAATTTGTCAAATAAAAAGTTACATTAAAAATCACAAATTTTTTTTTCTTCAAATCTAAGAGCATTCACAACCCATTCCCTATATTATTGTGAGGAAAGTTTTTAAAGTTTTGAGTGGTTGTGAGTGTAAATTATAGGAGGGGGGAGAAAATGTAGTGATTTTTTATAAATTTGGGAAAACTTTGTTTGTCAATATTTATTTTTTAATATTTGTTGAATTGATTGTGAGCAGAGGTAAGAAAAAACTGTAATGAAAAAGATAGAAAGTAATATTATTTAATTGAACAGGAAAGAGAAATGTAGTGTTTTATAGTGTAATTTTAAAGATGGGATGGAGATCCGGATGAGAATGCTCTAAAATTACACAAAAATGCCGATCACTTCTCTATAAATTTAGGGGGTTTGGGATTCCTTATTTTGCCTGGCAATCTCAAACACCTTTATTACTTTTCAAATAGTTTATAACTTTATAAGTTATAAGTTGTGAAAATAAGCAAATCCCAAACACCCCCTTAAAATTACATTAAAAATCGCAACATTTTTTCTCTATCAATTAAATAATATTTTTTTATACTTTTCTACCCACTTATTTAAGGAAATATTAAATAGTTATAAACAATGTTTTCTTCAAATTTACTCATAAACAATAAATTTGAGAATGGATTGTGGATGATCTAACTTCACCCTAAATATCAAGAACCCTAATTTCTGTAACCGAAAAATATAAAAATTAAAAATAAAAAATATCCTAAATTAAACTCCTAGACTGTAATCAAATAACTACAAAAATTCAGAATATTTAAAAAAAATCCTAAATTAAATTGCTTGCATGTAAGTGTAAAATATAAAAATAAAAAAAAAGTTAATAACAATAATTAAATAATAATACCTGCAACAACTGAAATGTTCTTGTCTCGATAACGATCAACAAGGATATCAATAGTATATCTAAACGCCTTCTGATCCAACAGCAGCGTTGTGATGTCTTGAAACATTATCCCTGCATAATAATAATAATAATAATAATAATAATAATAATAATAATAATACAACTTTTACAACCAACACACCAACTGTTGGACCAAAATACTCACTGAAAAATAAAATCAATACCTTATTTAGGGAAGTGGGGTACGACCGTATGGCATCTGATATGGCCTTCATCCTCGGGTCACCGTGTAAACCATTCTCCTCGGCGAACATGGCTCTGTAAGTCCGGTGAGAAAGTCCGGTCCAGTGAGATGGAAGTGAGGTCAGTTTGGTCTCTTGGTTCCACTCTGGTGTCTAACTTATCCTGTGTGCTATTTATAGCCGAATTATATTGTACTTTCCTCCGAATCAAAAGTATTTTTTATTATTAAACAATTATAAGATATAATATTTTTTGTATTTTCTTATATCCATAAATATACATTTATGATATCACGTGAATGTTAATTTATACATGACCGGTATTTAATAAGTGTAGAGTAATAACTGTGCTTTTAATTAACACTAGGCGGCTGCCGCGTGATGCTGCGAGAAATAAAAATCATAGTAATAGTGGAATAATTATGGATGTTCAAGGTTTGTTTAGAGTCTTGAAAACGTTTAAACAAGTCACCACTTTTGGTCAGTCTGTTTCTGAATATTCAAACCATAGAAAACACTTTGGTTTATGGTTTATACCGAAAATCGGCCATATAAAACCGAACCGGACGGTAAACTTATTATTGAATCTCAATGCGTGAAACCAAAGCATTAGTAACTATTTAATTTAAATTTTCAACTGTCCAGTTTCTGTTTTCAATGACAAAACATACGTAACATGTTAATTTTAAACCGAATTGTGAATCCCCATACGTAACATGTTAATTTTAAACAAGATTGTGAATCCCCATACGTAACATGTTAATTTTCTTTTATTGAAAAAAAAAACTATAGCAATACCATACCCAAATTAAAGACAATAAAATGCTTATTTTTATGGTCCAGTTTTAAAAAATATATATATTAACGTATGAAAAAATTTTGACCGTTGAAAAATCATTTGTGAGAAGTTGGTTTACAATCAAAACTAAAAATAATAGATAAGTAAAGATGAAGGTTCAAAGTTGTAACTATTTATTAAATTTACAGAAGTTAAGTAAATTTGAGGGGATAATATTGTAACCATTTCAATGCATATTTTCTAATTGACTATTTTGTCCATCTTCAACATGTTATGAAGTTGTACTATTTGTTAATTAAGTTGTAATTTACTTAAAAATCTAAGTGTCTTATGTATTATATATAGCGTAGATATATAACTGATTTTAAATTATTTATTTATACAATTTTTTAGGTAAAGTAGTGAAGATAGTTTTAACCGTGTTGGAAATTTACTTATAATAGTTGGTCGGGATTTTTATACTGTAATAGTACTTAAAAGTTTTTTTTAAAACGACGACTAATCCCCGTTCCATAATAATAAGTACGCCACTGAGTCATTGACTAATGTTGGGATATAAATAACGCACTCAAATCAGAAATGAGAAAGTGATGAAAAGTGTGAAGTGAAACACAACTTTTGATCAAAGTTTTATAATGGATAAATTTAAGATGAAAATACATTTTTAAGTATTAAAAAGTTAAAATTAACTAAGGGCAAAAACATAAGGTGTTTTTTTTAACAACCAAACAGATGAAAAGTGAAACACAACTTTTGATCAAAGTTTTATAATGGATAAATTTAAGATGAAAATACAATTTTAAGTATTAAAAAGTTAAAATTAACTAAGGGCAAAAACATAAGGTGTTTTTTTTAACAACCAAACAAAAAACATGTCTTACTGTATAACACGCATAAAAATATACAACGTATAAAATTAACTATTGATTTCTTTTGAGTCAAATTCAGTTTCAGAGTTTTTTATTTTTTATTTTGGGTATTTACACATTTTTTGATCTATTCAAATACTTATTACATAAGAGGTATAAAAATATACAACTCATATGATGAATGCATGGCAACATATAAAAGAGTTATGATACACAAAAGAATATGACAAAACCTTTTTAAACAAATAGCCTTTTACACTTCGTACTGAAAGAAAACATACATACAGTAGAAAACAATTGTAAAGTTTTTTGTTTTTTTTCTATTTAGTTATCTTTATGTATATTTATGTATCTGAAATATTGCATTGTAGTTTTATATTAAATTGTAAAGATATTTTTTTTATCCAATTCCAACATACTTTTATACCTAGTTTAAGTTGGTTTCGCTTATTGTCCTCTAATTGTAAAATATTCTTTAAATGTCCATCCAAATTGAAATTGAAAAATCTGACCTACTCAGGTTTGGATAAAATTTATGTTGAAATTCTTTACAAATGAGGAATAATAGTCCAAATTTTCTCATTGAAATGGATATTCTCATAATTTTGCGTTAATTAAATTGATTTTAATTTAATAAAGGGGTCTCACTTAAGACAAAAAAGAAGGGGGGGGGGGGTGTTAAGTTGGGTCATGGGTTTTTTCTCTCGTATAGTCGCATAATGTGTATATTTCTTTTTGAGAGTGGAATAAAGATGATTGGACGGGTCAGTGACCATCAATGATTCAAATTATCAGTTAAAAAAGTTAAACAACTAAACATTGGACTTTTTAGTTTCAACTCTCTCAGTTCACATAAGTGATTTGATCATTTTCCGGTACTGATGGCTTAGGTCGAATAGGACTTCCACTTATTTTTAAATAAAAGTTTTATTTTATTTTTTTTGAGGTTTATAAATTTAATTTTATACTTAAACCTAATCTTCTCAATATCTACTTATATTTTTTCACTCTCATAGAGTTGCATATATCCTTTAAAATTATTCTACCATCACTTTACAATTTTGTTATAAAAATATAAAAATTTTAAGCTTACTTCACAATAACACAAAACAATTAAAAAAAATTATTATTTATTTATCTTGAATCATCGTATTATTTGCAAGTACGTAGAAAGATTCTCCAAATGACGAGAGCATAGGCTACACGTTCAAAAACAAGCAAGTAATACAACCTTTATATATACACCGGGCTCACGTCTAAAATTTATAAAAACCAAGACTTTTAACTAGTTTTGAAGTTTTGGTGACCTATATGCATCGGCTTTTAATGCTTAGCCATTTGCTTCAGAATAATTTTCGTCTTCGTGTGATGAATTTTTGACCTTTTATTTGATATAGGCATGCCAAGTAGCATAAGAAGTTTTTTTCAAATTATGATTTTAAGATCTTTGACTTTACTAACGATTTTTTTTAATATGGTGCGCACTGTGTATAAAAGTTTTTGGAACTTTCTTTCACATCTTTTAAAGGTGTTCGTATCTTGGGCAGACACCAGATATAGTGGTAACTGGTAGAGTGTCTCTCATTTATTTCAGAGGTTGAACGTTAAAGGGATGATTTTTTAAGCATCT